>NW_017671091.1:8238-157020 GCF_001879085.1 Nicotiana attenuata | reverse complement strand
CAGCTATTACTTTGATAATAGATGGCACATGGACATTATCCCTTTTGAGTTGCCTTCACAAATACTTAATCTTATTAAGAATATTTACCTGCCTACCCAACCTAACACTTATGATAAATTATACTGGAATTTAACTGAGAATGGGATGTTCTCAGTTAAATCGATGTACAACTGCTTGACAATTACGAATCCGTCTGGTACTATAAGCCAATCTCCCTCCTTTAACTGGATTTGGCGGCTCCCCATTCCACACAAAATTGCTTTTTTCATTTGGGTAGTTTGCCATAATAGACTACCAACAAATGAGTATCTCACACGAATTGGGATTACCACCTCAGCAATTTGCCAACAATGTCACAAGGAGAGTGAAACAATCCCTCATTTATTCCAACGCTGTGCTAACACAATAAATTTCTGGGAACATCTTAAAATAGCACCCCCATCCTTCATAGCTTCTCCTTCGCTGACTGACATTATTACTTGGATATACACTTTTCTCCACACACCTCTATTTTCTATTCCTTACAATATTCCTCCAACCATCATACTTCCTTTTGCTCTATGGGAAATCTGGACAAAAAGAAATAAGTTTGTCTTTGAAAATAAGTTTAATGACTTACATGGGGCTGCTCTAATAGCAAAAGCAGCCGAATACTACTTCCTAACTAACCACTCTAATAAAAAGTTATTAAAGACTCCTATATATATCAAGTGGCATCCACCTGACCCTATGTATTATAAATTAAATGTTGATGGATCTTGCTGTCACACTCAATGTAATTATGGGATTGGAGGAGTCATACGCGACCATCAAAGCAATTGGATCATAGGATTTGCAGGAGGTGTCCAACAAGGCAGCCCTACCCAAATAGAATTGCTAGCCCTCCTCAAAGGCTTACAGATTGCTGCCAAACAAAATCTACTGCCACTCATTATTAAGACAGATGCACAAAATGTGCTTGGTATGTTAAACTCACCTGCCTTGAACTGTATCAACATTGTTACTGATTGCAGGTCATTATTCCAACAGCTGGATAGAGCATCTGTTCAAGTTATCTATAGAGAGCAGAACGGTGCAGCAGACACACTCGCTAAATATGGTGCAATGCATGTCCAGGAGCAATGCCTACTTTTTGAATCACCACCACTTTTTGCACAGTCTTATTACCATCAAGATCATCAGGGCATACTCCATCTCCGGAAGACTCGGCAGTCTAGTAGTTCTAGTTATGTAAATTCTACTGTATGTACTAAACAACCTACTTTAGTAGCTTCTGCTCTCATATCTAGTTTTGCTACCCCAGTAGGGGGAAATCTATCATCTAAGGATCCTTTTGTACAAATGATGCCTTGTAGGCATCCACCACTCTAACCTTATGTAAGTTTGTTATGTTATAATATTGCCTATCTTTCTTACCCAAAAAAAAAAACATCTTGCTTTTCTCCACAATCTCGGCCAGTGGTGGTTAATATTCTCTACAGTTCTATCAATCAATGGTGTGAAACACGTAGAGGTAAATCAGGTTACCAAAACTAACTGCAAAAAGTTTTTATCTATCTATCTATCTATCATCTGAAGAGACGTAAAGTTAAAAATCTAAAAGAAAGAATGAGCTAAGATGATATGGTGTGTCAGAAGATAAGTGTAATAATATAAAGAAAGGACAAATAAGGAAAAATTATTTTTCAAAGCTATGTGAACAATGGAGCCCAATCAAATATCTGATGATCATACATATAAGTTGATTATCTGGAATTAGAGTTGACCAAAATATTTTACGTTGTCAATGAATGATATTCTTCTGTATGCTCAGAGTACAGTATGCTATTTTGACTTTCGAGTGACTTCTTCACCCCCTAAACTTTCACTTTCTTGCACTACACTATTTTGACTTGTGTTGTGACTTCAAGCACCCCAACTTTTATTTGCTTGCACGCTTAAAGCAAGCACATGCTACTATTGGCAATACTTTCGTGGAGCTAGAGTATAGCTTACGAGTTTTTGGCCGAATTTAAATAAGTTTAGTTATTAATTTAAAATTTAATATTTAAAAGAATTAAAATTACAATCTATAAACTTCAAATTAATTATTAATTTCGCATCACCTCTAAGCGAAATCATATGGGAGTAAATTTTGTTACTAAATGATGAAGTGGACCAAAATTTTGCTAGCTATTACTGATTCAAATTGAAACGTTATTGAAACTTGTCTTTCCCAAGGATTTTCGCCTAAATGAGAAATTCTGGACTCTGAGTCATCCTTTAATTTGCTTATTTATAATAAAAATATTTTAACAGTCGTGATATTCGGGCCAACTTGGCATGCACCTCAAATGTTGTGCGCTAGTTCTTTCGTTCTAATTTATAATGTGATACTACCTTTTCAAATAATTGGCTAAAAGATGAATGACATGTTTTATATTTAAAAGCAAAATAACTTTAAACTTCTGATTTTATATTTGATGATGAGATTTTATAGCTACACCACCAATATATTTTAAAAATCTTCCTTGCTTTCTTAAATTAATGCAAATCAAATTAAATCATATTTGACCTAAGGTAATGAACCTATTTTTTGCGGCTCCTTTTCTGAGTAGATTAGGCTGCTGTTCTCTTGTTCCAAGCATGGGCCATTGACTTTGTGTGTCATATATTGAACAATATATAGTCACTTCAATTTGAGTTCGGTTTCTTCTTCTTGAACCACTAGACTTTAGAAAAATGATACTCCTACGAGACAAAAATTAGAAAAAGCAAATCCAACAGATCAGTTTTACTGTACCCTTTCGCCTTAGATATGTCCCAAAAGGAGATATCCTATCCTCTCCGTTTCAAAACGATTGGCACACATTCCTATATTTCTGAGAAACATTTATAGTCGTACAATGTTATGGTTCGTTTAAAACCGCAACTTCCAAAAGCTTTTAGTCACACAAATGTTACAGCATATTTAAGATCATAAGTTTCAAAAATCTTCCTCTTTTTATTAAATTTTGTGCCAAGTCAAAAAAGAAAATAATCTCTGAAACTTCAATGGGGTCTCAAGAATCAAACTTTCCCATAATTTTAAACTACAGTAGTTTTTTTCTATAACAGAAGAAATGGAAATCTAAAAGGGTCAGATCTAAAAAGATAATATAACTAGTGGTTCTGGTAATGTCTTCATTGTTATAATCTCTGTTGCTTGTAGGGGTGGGGAGGATTTATATTTGACCTAAAAAGAGTTGGTCGATATTCTAACCATGATATCAAATATTGACTCCCGTAGCCCTTCCACATCAATGGTCACATTAGTGAAAGAAAATGAAGCTATGAATTAAACTTTTAAATTTTCTTGAATTTGATGGGAGTTGAGACTGAGTGATAGGGAAAGAAGCAATATTATTAAGAGGGCACTTGAGTATAAGATAAAGGTAAACCCAGCATTACAGTCATTTTCGTTTAGGCATGCATGTTCGCCAGCTTAAAAGAGAAAAAGAAGTTTACCCGTTTGCGAAAGAATAGGCTTTTGGGAGTTCAGACTTTAAGAGCTAAATATCATCTAAGAAATTAAAAGTGCTGCTCAATATGGTTAACTTTAGTTGTCCATTATTGTAGTTGGTTAGGTTTCCAATTATAGAAAGAAAATCTCCAACTGGGGTAAGTGAGAAATCACTGATTCTTCCATAGGAGTTGGGTTTAAAAAAAGAATGAATCACTTGATGATTTCTTTCGTTCTTGAAAAGTTTGTCTCTGTTACTTCGAAAATACGAGTAACAATTAAATTTGATTTGTTGTTTTAAAGATATGTGATTTTAGTTCAATACTAATTAATAATCAAGAAGAATAGTGTATAAATGTAAGGAATAAGTAAGATCAAACCAGTAGACAAGTCAGAATCGACCTCGAGCCCAAATGACCTCGAGATTGGTTAAGAACAATAAAGCAAGAATAATAAAGCTAAAGGACAATTCTAATGAACAATGAGCGAGAAAAGTAAGAGAGTATATTCTTTGTCAATAATTAGATTCCTTTACAAATGATTAGGGTCCCCTTTATATAATAGGGGAACCCTAAATAAGGTACATTTCTATTTACAGTAAAGAATCTTATTGGGACAGTTGTCTAACCGCCTAGTACGGACTCGTACAAATCTATTCCGGGATTTACGCCATGATCTTGGAGACGTGGCGGGAATCTTGCTCATTCTGTTACAAAATCCACAACGACATTATCTTGAGGCCAGTCACATTAGGCTTCGTCGTTCATCGGACACTTAGTTTTTCGAACCTTGTACTCTGTCTTCGAGCTCGAGCCTGGTCCATCGAGCTCGAACTCGATCCATCTTCAACTCAGGCTCAAGACATCCCCTCGATCCCGGGAAAATGGGCATACCCGATTTCAACCGTATACAGATAGTCCCCACGTTTCTTAGTGTAAGATGATAAGAAACGAATTGAGTCCTTGATCCTTACCCCGATTTGTTACGACATCATCATCGTGGCGTAAGCGACTGAGGAAACAAAAGTTTGGAAGTTGGCCTTTCCCGAGGACAACTCCGAGAACTCTAGCGAGTCCGGCGGCGGAGAAGATTCTGAGGGTGAAGACGCTTCTGCCGATAATGATCGCGCTGCTTAGGTTTTGTGTTCTTCGTGATTTTTCGCTTTTGAGGCTGATCGGCCCTTGTGAGGCACTCTTGATCGTGACCTATAGCCCTTGTAAATAGGTTTATACAAAGCTTTTATCCTTCCATGGCTCTTAAATCTGTTACCCTTTTGTGCGGGTCAGAGTGTCTTAGCATTCTTTTGAATGTCCACAATTTTGAGATGGTAACGGCCGACAATAAGTACAGCCCTCAACCTTTTCTGATCAAAGGACCCCGAATGACCATTTGAACTTGAGTTTGAGTAGATCTTAGGCCAAACAGTCGATGAGGTAAGGTAGCCTTTGGGCTTGATGATTGAGTGAGTATATGCTCGGACTTGAAATGAAAAATAGCCCTTAGGCTTTTAGTCGAGTGAGGATTTGCTCGAACTTGATGTAAAGTTAGCCCTTAGGCTTCATAGATAGTCCCCGAGTGAGAATTTTGTTGAACTCGGGTAGCCCTTGGGCTTAGTAGTCGAGTGAGTGCTTGCTCGAACTTGAAATAAAATTAACCCTTAGGCTTCATAAATAGTCCTCGAGTGAGAATTTTCTCGAACTCGGGTAGCCCTTGGGCTCAGTAATCGAGTGAGTGCTTGCTCGAACTTGAAATAAAGTTAGCCCTTAGGCTTCATAGATAGTCCCCAAGTGAGAATTTTCTCGAACTCGGGTAGCCCTTGGGCTTAGTAATCGAGTGAGTGCTTGCTCGAACTCGAAATAAAGTTAGCCCTTAGGATTTTTTATAATGGCCCTTAGGCTCTTTAAGTTGGGCCAACTTGACCTCTAAAAACGGCTATAATTTTTCCCTCTTTTCGGCTAAAAGACTTGGTGAAAATTTTTCTATGCCTTAGCATGTGTTTTTTGTACGCGTTGGGTTTTTCGAAGGTATCGATCGGAACCTTATTTGTAATTTCACTTGTGTAACAATAATCGAATACCTCTTGAGGCTTTTTCGAAAGCTGATGTTATCAAAGCCTTTAAATTATTCGAGGGATGATTCTATCGAAGCCCTTTTGCTTTTGCCGAGGGTAGCCTGATTTAACCGATTTTTCAAAGTATTTGAAGGCCTTTATTTTATGGCAGAATTCGGACGTCTCCGAGCCGCATTACTTCAGCCGTAGCCATTTTATACAACCGTAGTCTTTAGTATGGTCGTAGCCTTCGGGTATGTCTCTTGGACTTGTTTCCCGATAATATTTTGAACTTGTTTGAAATGTTAGTCCCCGAGTGTGATGGCCTTGGCCTGTATATCGGGGGATGCCTCTTTGAGGCCTTATTATTTCGAACTTAGATAGCTCGAGTAGGTAGTCCCCGAGTGTTCGAGGTATGCTTGCACTTGGGTTAAGATAACCCTTGGACTTTTATGATCGAGTGAGGATTTGCTCGAACTTGAAATAAAGTTAGCCCTTAGGCTTCATAGATAGTCCCTGAGTGAGAGTTTGCTCGAACTCGGGTTAAGATATCCCTTGGGATTTTGTAATTGTTACGGATTTTGGGCGTCTTCGATCCGCGTTAATTTGGCCGTAGCCTCTTTAGTTCAAAACTTGCCCTTTGGACTTATTCTGTTTCACTTCGAGCTTGCCCGAAGTGTCAGTCCCCGAGTGGGGTTGCCGTGGCCCGTGAAGTCGACGATTGCCTTTAAGGTCCTATGGTCTCGAAATGTTAGTAGTTTGATTCCGTTTGTTTTTGGGACGGCAGTCCTCAAGCATGGGGCCAGTTGTTCGAATTTCCGTTGTGGTCGGCCCTTAAGCCTGTTTACACAATAGATCAAGAGTATAAAAAATAAAATTTTTCTAAAGGAAGGGGATATCGGAAAGGACAAATACTTCTCTCAATAGACGATTGTACATGCACGCGCATGTTCGATGTTAGGGTCCAAGTAACCTACACGGGCACGGTTCATCTGACCGTTTGGCCCTTACAATATTTTCCTATCGAGACCCCGCTGTCACGAAGTGATTTCCTAGAAACAAAGTAGACATTCGAGGGTAATGTCCCCAGTACTCGAGGCTTATTGTAGGGAACCTCAGATACTGTTAAATTGCTCTAAGTTAGCACGAACATTGGTTGCCTCGTTAAAAGCCTCTCCGAAAAAACCCATTTGGGACAAAACCGGTCTAAGGGAAAAAAGAGTGCAACACGTGCTTTAAGATCCAAAGCTTCATGCCGATCCTTGTCGGTAGCCTGCAAGTGTTAGTCGAATAAATAGAAAGGATTGGAACGGGGTCATACCTTTATTTGGATTTTGGATATTTAACGCGATCTTCCTCGGCATCAAGCCCCCGTGAATTTTGACCTCGATCATTTCTCCTTTCATTTCGTGCGAAGCTTCGCCTAGAACCGCTGCCTCTATGGTCTTCGTTGTATGGTTGATATCAAACTCCATTTGACCTCGGCTCTCGATCGATATCCCTTTTAATCCTATCCACGGTCCTGCTAGGATAAACGGACCCCGAAGGAGTCCCTAGTTGATCATCCTCGACCCTAATCTTCGACTGATACCGATTATGTACGTCGGCCCAAGTGACAGCCGGGTACTCGATTAAACTTTGCTTCAAGCGCTGTGAAGCTATGGAACTCCGAGTGTTGAGACCTTGAGTGAAAGCTTGAACAGCCCAGTCATCGGTGATCGGAGGAAAATCCATTCTCTCCGCTTGGAACTGAGATACGAATTCCCTGAGCATCTCGTTATTTTTCTGCCTTACCTTGAAAAGGTCCGACTTCCTTGTTGCAATTTTAATGGCTCCGGCGTGTGCCTTTACAAAAGAATCTGCAAGCATAGCAAACGAATCAATAGAATTAGCAATTAGGGGGTAAGTTATGATACCACATTAAGGCACCCTTCGATAGAGTCTCCCCGAACTTCTTCAGTAGTACAGACTCGATTACATCATCTTCCAAGTCGTTTCCCATTATGGCGCACGTGTAAGAAGTAACGTGTTTATTTGGGTCAGAGGTTCCGTTGTATTTAGGTATATCGGGCATACAGAACTTTTTTGGGATGGGCTTCGGAGCCGAACTCGGAGGCAACAGCCTTTGTATGAATTTCTTGGCATCCAATCCCTTCAAAATCGGGGGAGCTCCCGGTATTTGATCGACACGGGAGTTATAAGTTTCCACTTTTTTGTCATTATCCTCAATCCTTTTTTCCCCGAACTCGATCCTCTTGGTGAGCTCTTCGAGCATCCTCATAATTCTGGGGTTAGTCCCCGAGCCATTTTTGTTCGACCTTTCTGGCGCTGGTTCAGTACGTCGAGTGTTTTCTAGTTCGGCTATACTCGGAGCTTTATTCTGACTCTGAAGTTGAGCGATGGCAATCTATTGAGCTTGCAACATCTCGAATATCACTTGGAGGCTGACTCCTACATCTCCTATACCTTGTGTTCCTTGCCCCCAGATCGGGCTTTTCTGCGTACGCTTCCTCCGGGGTCTGCGCCTATATCTGCATTCAAAGCAATGTGTGAACTAACATCAACTGGTTCCACATTTGGCACTTCTCCAGGGTTTATCGGTGGTACACCGACCCCTACATTGTTGTTTTCCCAATGAAATCCAAGACCTTCGTTGTCGTGAACAGGTGCGTTTTGCGAGTTTGACATGTTTAATCCTGAGAACAAAAACTCTTGACAAGAACAAGTGTGAAAATAATTTGTGTTATCAGAATCAGTACTGAAATAATCACTATTATCTTTAGCCCCACGGTGGGCACCAAATTGTTTAGCTCGAAAAAACGAGTAACGATTAAATTTGATTTGTGGATTTAAAGACATGTGATTTAGTTCAATACTAATTAATAATCAAGAAGAATAGTGTATAAATGTAAGGAATAAGCAAGATAACCAGTATATAAGTCAGAATCGACCTCGAGCCCAAGTGACCTCGAGATTGGTTAAGAACAATAAAGCAAGAATAATAAAGCTAAAGGACAATTCTGATGAACAATGAGCGAGAAAAGTAAGAGAGTATATCCTTTGTCAATGATTAGATTCTTTTACAAATGATTGGGGTCCCCTTTATATAATAGGGGAACCCTAAATAAGGTACATTTCTATTTACAGCAAAGAATCTTATTCGGACAACTGTCTAACCGCCTAGTACGGACTCGTACAAATCTGTTCTGGGATTTACGCCACGATCTTGGGGACGTGGCGGGAATCTTGCTCATTCTGTTACAAAATCCACAACGGCATTATCTCGAGGCCAGTCACATTAGGCTTCGTCGTTCATCGGACACTTAGTTCTTCGAACCCTGTACTCTGTCTTCGAGCTCGAGCCTGGTCCATCGAGCTCGAACTCGATCCATCTTCAACTCGGACTCAAGGCATCCCCTCGAGCTCGGGAAAATAGGCATACCCGATTTCGATCGTATACAGTCTGTTTATCCTCTATTCATTATGATTAAAAAAAAAGTGATCGGTGTGCCAAGTATTCCTCGTTTATGCAGGATCCGGGGAAGGGTCGCACCTCAACGGGTGTGATGTAGGCAACCTATCCCGATGCAAACATTAATGGCTGATTACACGGCTCGAACCCGTGACCTATAGGTCACTCGGAGACAACTTTACTGTTGCTACAAGAATTTCGTTCAATTCAGTATGATCAAGATTATCCAAATCATGTTCCGTCATATCGCTAAACATTTTCAATAATGTATCAATTATATTGACTCGAATTGTTATCTTATCCCGGATATATTATGTATATAGGACAAATATTAATTTTTTTCTTCATATATATAAAATCTTGAAAATGTCCTTACGAGAACTCCAAACTTTGCCGCTGTTATTCCTACTACCACAATCCAATTGTTCTCTAAGCCGGGGACAAAAAGAATGTACAATAAAAGTTCATATAGTTATGAGAGGAAATGTGTCCTGATTAATATATGAACGTCTGAATTGTCTATTAATTTATTTTTCACAGTGTCATGAATCTCCTTCAATTAATTTAAAAAATTCAAGAATACTTCAGATAGTTACTAGGAGGTTTTAAGCTACTTCAGATGAGTAATTTAATTCCAACTAGGACATTACTAATTGGATCGGAAGGGTATGAATATGGATTAGTTCTAGGCCTAAGTTTTTGGCACCTCACTTTCGGCTTCATTATAGAGAAATTTTCATAAAGCACTGTCTTTTAGTAGTAATTAGCCATCTATAGATATCATTTGCTATATTACGGATTATTGATACCTTTTATGTGGTTATAATATGTATTTGATGTATTTAAGCTATTGTATTCACGAATACAGTAGCAAAAATAAGCGTGAATCAGGGAAGTGCAGCTAATCAGTTGTTGTATTCGAGTGTATTCGACTGTATTCATGGAGTGAAACACGAGATTACAGCTGGACAGATTATTGTATTCGACTGTATTCACGGCGTGAAATAGGGGATTACACTGTTTTTAAAAGGGAAAGTGAATCAATTAACATAATAGACTCCTAATATAACTCAACAAACTCAAATATAATACACAAATTTTGTATTTTCAGTTATAAAAAAGATTCTCAACCAAAAAATACACCAAAAATATAGCAATCTTCAGAGAAATTATATAATACATCTGAATACATAAATTATATTAATTAAAAAAACTTATGAATACATTCATGGCATATAGCGAGACAGTGAATACAATGAAATACATAGAATACAGCGGGATACATTGAAATACAATGAGGAAAAAAAGACAGTGAATACAATGAAATGCATGGAATACAACGAGATACATTGAATTACAATGAAAAAAAAGACAATGAATACAATGAAATACATGAAAATACATTGACATATATTAACAGAAAATCATCCTACAACATCCATATCTCAATTTTTTCAATTGGATGGTATTCACGAGGCTAGTGGAGCCAGCTTATACAGCAGTGAGGAACGAGTTTAGGAGGAGAATGGAAGGAAAACGACAGTGACAAGCCTTGGCGGATTCGACACTTGCTACACAATCCCCATTACAATTCCAACACTAACGTTGATGTTTGCGGGCATGGAAATACGCTGCCACAAGACAACTTCTTGATCCGTAGCAGTTCAAGCAGTACCACTTGCCTCGCTATGGCTGCTTCCCCTGCTGACCCAGTCAATTCCTTCCTCAACGTCATAACATAATCATTACTTACAGTATGTTTTTCACATTAAGAGTACCAAAAAAAATTGTACGAAAATAATCATGATATGTGATATTATACCAGATGCTTCTGAAGTCCAGATTGATCTTGAAATTGACTCTGGAGACTGTAACGAGAAAAGGATAGGTGAATATGTTGAGGAAATTTTACGGAGATCGGAAATTTTAATGGGATGGGGGAAAAGAATGGGATGTATCAAAGTAGAGAGAGAAAGAAAATAGTGTAACTGATTAGCGTATTTAGTGGCTTAGGGCTAGGAGGTAACCAAAATTAAATATTTTGCTATAAACCTTAAAAGGTATCTATAGAATATAATTTTTTTAAATGGTATTTATTTAAAATAAATAAGGTGTAAACCTTTGCTATAGGAGGTAAAAATTCCTTCATTAGAGAATATATTGGAGTTTTGGGCTATCCCAGTCCCATTGACTCCTTTGCAACTTATAGATCCTTTCTCTTGAGTGGAAATGAGACCAGGTAGCCACTCTAAATGTCCGATATTTAAGAATTAGCAGGTGCAACTTGAATTTTAATTTTTAGTTTAATTTTTCAAGATAAAAATGTCTTGAATTGTCTTAAGTTTAAGATTTTTAATTTAAAATTTCAGGACAAAATAAATTTGGCTAATCTTTAAATAGCGTCCTTGAGAATGACTATCTGCAGTTGCCGCCTTCCAATATCCACGTTAAAGAGAATCAGTTGATCCTGACTCTATAAGAGTTGACCACACGAAAGTGAACTCATGACATTATCTAATTATTCATCAACATCGGTGACAAAAGGTGAAAAGTGCATGTTTTGAGTGTGTGCGTGTAATTTCTTGTGTGAGTTGAGGAGTTCACACCGCTTTTAAAGTGAAAATATGATCATTACGTGTTTCTTATGTGTAGGAACAAACTTGTGCGAAAAAGAATCAGATGGGAGAAAAATTAGTGAAAAAAGAGATGAAGAGAAAACTCCCGGACAACGAAGCGAGGTTCATTTTGCCGAACCGAGACTAGAGCAGAAGAAACCCGAAAAGTCCCGAACAGAGAAGCTAGGTTCACTTCGCTAGACCGGGACCGGAGCAGAAAAAATCAGCTTTCCCAATCTGAATTAGGAGAAGCCAAATTCGCCCAACTAAACCCTAGACCATATAAATATGAGAGTTAGCCACTTTTTGAAGGAAGAGAAGACTTTGGAGAGGTAAGAACACGCTTGAAACAAGGAGAAGGATTCAACTTCACGTTTTCCTCTCTTTCTTCCTATTTTCCATTGCTATGAATTCTAGTCTTGTATTTGTGCAAACAACTATGAGTAGATAAATTCTCATCTAGGGTTTGATGGAACCTATTGAAGGATGATTTTTCCACCGCGTTTAATATAAATTTTCCATTTACTTTTCTCTACTTGTTCAACTATATTATTATTGTTGTTGGTTGGCCCTTAATTGACTGTGCCAATTTAGTGTGTACTGCTCGAGAGAGAGAGTACGCATTTAGGTAGTTGTTGAAAAACACCACTCCTAACGTATTTGAGAGATCAATTCGAAGGGTTTAAAGACGAGATTAGAGATAACTAAACCTTGGTGAGATCGTAGTGAGCGGTGAATTAGTGCCAGCTAGCGTAGTTTGAGAGAATACGTCTAGTAAATTATGGTAGTTGCTCGAGAGAGAGCTACGACACTCAAAGTACTCACGATCGGTAGAGAATACTTGGGCGAATTTATAGGAAACGTAGCAGGCGAGATTGCGACAATAGGGAAAATCAAAACCCTAGACTTTTCCAATCTTGTCTACAACATTTGCTTTGTTAGTAATAAAATTAAAGCTTTCTAAATACTTTGATCTTAGTTAGTAAATACTCAAACCATTATTTAATATTTCTGAAGGTTGATTACTTGAATTCTTGCGAAATTACTGGTTGTGATTGATATGTTAATTCCCTGTGGGATTCAACTTCGGACTTATAAACCAGATTATATTTACAACGACCGCTAGACCTCTTAGGAGGCATAGTTGGGCGTGATCAAATTTTGGCATAGTTGCCGGGGAATTAACAGTGTTATTAATTTCGGCTAGAAGAATTGCTAGAATTCTTAGTTTATTCAGCTTTCTCGACTTGAAATTCATTATATTGAAACTCTAACGTTTGTAGTCTTGTGTATTACAGGTGCATGCCTAGAAACATTTCAAGAATTGGTGAATTGTAAGAAGCATTACCGGACCTTGAGAAAGCTTTCAAGGCAGTAAATCGAGCAAACAAGAAAGGCAAATGACAATAGAACTCAACAAAACAAATCGAACTAGACATGGGGGACGTCATAGACAATCAAAATAAAAGAAACAATGCGAATGATCCGAACAATCATGGTGTGGCACCTATTGTGCCAGAAGTAGCCTTGTATGATTAGGCACAACCCACCGCTAAGAATCTGGCAACCTCAATTGCAGTCCCTCAGATACAAGCAGAATCATTTCAAATCACAAACAACATGCTACATTTATTGCAAAACAAGGGACTGTTCTCGGGGTCTTACATTGAAAATCCTCAGCAGCATCTGAAAAACTTCATGTCGATTTGTGTCATGCAAAGGCAACCAAATGTGACACCAGAAGCAATAAGGTTGTTGTTGTTTCCGTTCTCAATAACAGGAGAGGCTCAGACTTGGCTTAATTCACTCCCCATAAACTCCATCACTACTTGGGAGGAGTTAGTCAAACAGTTTTTGAAAAAATTCTACCCACCCAATAAGACTGCGAAGCAAGTTGATGAAATATTAAGCTTTAGGCAGAAACCAGCTGAAATATTGCAAGAGACGTGGGAGAGATTCAAAGGGATGCTGGTTATGTGTCCACACCATGGCATTCCGGATCAGATGTTGAGATAGAGGTTTTACATGGGATTGGTAGACATCTTGAAAGCCAACATTGATGCTTCAGCAGGTGGAGCATTTTAGAGAAAATCATTCAGATAGTGTAAGGTTCTGCTTGATAAAATGGCTCAAAACTCAGAATAGATGACAAGAGACGCTGCAATCACCCCTGTAGTTCACTCAGTAGCGCTGGACCCAAGCAACTCCATAGCCGAGAATATGGCCACTTTGATGACTCAAATGAGTATCCTCACCAAGAAGATTGATGAATCAGGCCAGAAGCGGGTACACATTGTTGATACAATGCACACCATGCATTAACCAACCACATGTATGCTCGTGGATCGGTGAAAGTGACGGCCAGAACTACCAAGAAAATTATGAACTATGTGAGGAACTTTGGGGGATAGAGACAAGGTGGGCAGAATTGGGGACAACAGAATCAACAGTATAGACCAGCACAGCAGCAGTACAACAATAACAATAATAATCCTGGAGCTATACGACCACATGGTCAAGTTGTACCTTATCAAAGGCAACATGGATACAATCAGCAGAATCAATAGTTAGGTTATCAACAACCTCAACAACAACAGATAGAGATAAGATGACGGGTTACTCGAAATTAAAGGAATGCTGCAACATCTCATTGGGTCCAGCGGGAAGATGGAAAAAAGGGTCCACCAGCTGCAAGAAAAGGTAGTCCTTTTTCCCTTCCAAATCACTACTTAAATTTGCTTTAAAGTATTGCAGAACAATCTTCTCATTAGTTTTTGGTTCAAACTTGCCTTTGTTTTATTTTTTATTTTTATTCTTCTTTAAAAATGTTTCTTTGTCGTGAGTTTAAGTGAGTTTCATACTTATCTATAGTTTACTAATTTATTTAGGTAATCAACTTATTTATTTAGGTAATCAACTTTAGTTATTACTATTCTTTTTTCAACAAAAGTAAGTGATTCAAGGTTTCATTCTTGAAAATGCCATGTTCATAGTCTAATGGGCATTCCTTAAGTGTCCTTTGGTCCAAATCCTTGTTCTATAATTAATTTACTTCATTTCCTCCATAATATTATCCTTATCTCATGACCTTGCAATAATCTCAAAGTAGTTTAGGAAAGTAATTCATGAACAATCGTAATTTGTTTTAGGCGTGATTAAATAAATTATTGTGGTTATGTGTACGGTTGCGATACATAATTCCCAATTCGGGTGAGCATTTCATGCGACTCGACCTTACAACTTCTAAATGATAATAAAATCTACATGTTGTGGATCGTGGGTGCGTTTCACGTGACGCGATTCGCAATATGTACAAAAACAAACGAGTGCGCGGCATCGCGACTTGTTCAAAACAAATCCCATAAATACTAAAAGTGGTTAATTTTTTTAAATTAAAATCGTTTAGGAAGTTAAAAATGCACAATAGATTCTAAACATGTAAATATTCAGATAATTAGGCCAATTATTAATAGTTGAGTGACCGTGCTAAAACCACGGAACTCGGGAGTGCCTCACACATTCTCCCGGGTTAACAGAATTCCTTACCCGGT
This sequence comes from Nicotiana attenuata, assembly GCF_001879085.1. Classification (NCBI taxonomy): domain Eukaryota; kingdom Viridiplantae; phylum Streptophyta; class Magnoliopsida; order Solanales; family Solanaceae; genus Nicotiana; species Nicotiana attenuata. The sequence goes on along the minus strand of NW_017671091.1, from coordinate 141,850 downwards.
CTTCTGGTTTTCGCAGACCTTAAACGGAGTCAAATTTCCTCGATTTGGATTTGAAAATAAACCGGTGACTTGGGACACCATAAATATCCCAAGTAGCGGCTCTGAATAAATAAATAATCCCATTTCGATTAACGTCACTTTAATTGGAAAAACTACCTATACCTCGGGAAAAAGGAGGTGCGACAACATGATCAGCTATCAGGGGCATTTAGGTTCAATTAGGGTAGATATCCATGGCTATCAGTAATCATCCTCCAGGGTCATTACTTGTGGACAAGCATATCAATTCAAAGGAGCAAGACGGCTTTTGAGTCTGAGAAATGGTAGAGATCTTGATCTAGAGCAAGAAATTGCTCGAGAAAGCCGACCAACTGAAACACCTGTGCCTGTACCACTTGAGATAGATGAGTCAGTTGATTTTACAGAGGTAACAGTGCAACAGGCCTAAGAGGAAACAAGCAAATAAAAAGAGGTGGAAAAAGAGACTGAGCAAGTGCAAGAGAAGGTATCAGAAAAAATAACTGAGCAGGATTCAACTCAAGTCACATGAGGAAGCGACCTCCAGCACCCTTCCCCAGAGGTTGGCTAAATATCAAAAGGATGAGCAGTACAAAATATTCATGGCGAGGTTGAAGCAGATTCAAGTGAACATTACTCTGATGGATGCCTTGCGAGAGATGCCAGGTTATGCAAAAATGATGAAGGACTTGATGTCTCGCACGTTTGATTTTCAAGACCTGGCCACTATGACATTGACCCAGACTTGTAGTGCTGTGGTGACAAGACCAGTAGCTGAAAAGTTATCCCACCTTGGAAGTTTCATAATTCCATGCACCCTAGGCAGTTATGCTTTTGCTAAATCATTGTGTGATTTGGGGGCGAGCATAAACTTGAGGCCATTGTCTATCTATAAAAGATTAGGCATTGATAGAGCAAGGCTCACATCCATGTTACTACAGCTAGCCAACCAAACGGTGAAGAGGCCATCAGGTAAACTAGATGATGTACTTGTGCAGGTTGAAAAGTTTGTGTTCCCGACAGATTTTGTTATTCTGGACTTCCAGGTTGACGAAGAGATCTCCATAATTTTGGGAAGGCCTTTCTTGGCCATAGGGAGAGCTCTAATTGATTGTAAAATTGGGGAGATAAAGATGAGACTAAACGATGAAGAAATAACGTTCAATGTGCAGAAGTCTATGCGGCGACCCAGTGAGTTTGCTAATTGCTCTCTCATTAAAGCTATGGATGTGATTCAGGAGGAGGAAGATGAGGCACTGAGCGCAAAAGACCCCCTAGCAGCCTGCCTCATGAACTTAGAAGAGGTAGATGGTGAGGACTTGGCGGAGTATGTTTTGGCCCTTGAAGGCCAAGGGTACTGGAAAAGAGAGCTCGAATTCGAGCCTTTACACTTAGAAGAAAGAAAGACCCCTCCAGCTAAGCCATCAATTGAAGAGACACCATAGTTGGAGCTAAAATACCGTCTCACTTTATGTATGTTTTCTTAGGACCGAACTTGACTTTACCCGTTATTATCTTATCTGGTTTGTTAGATATAAAGGTAGAACAGCTTTTGTAGGTTCTGAAGGAATGCAAAACTACAATTGGTTGGACCATTGCAGACATAAAGGGTATCATCCCAACTTTTTGTATGCATAATATTCTACTTGAAGATGGGCACAAACCTTCTACAGAACATCAAAGAAGGTTGAACACCAACATGAAAGAAGTGGTAAAGAAAGAAGTGATCAAGTGGTTGGATGCGGGAATAATCATCCCTATCTCTGACAGCAACAGGGTCAACCCAGTTCAGTGTGTGTCAAAGAACGGTGGAATGACTGTAGTGCAAAATGAGAATGACGAGTTGATCTCAATAAGAACAGTCACATGATGGTGAATCTGTATGGATTACAGAAGGTTGAACAAGGCCACACGAAAAGACCATTTCCCACTGCCATTCATTGATTAGATGTTAGATAGATTGGCGGGGAGGTCCCACTTTTGCTTCCTGGATGAATATTCGAGGTATAACCAGATCTTTATTTCCCATAAGGATAGAGTGAAAACGTCGTTCACCTATCCGTATGGCATTTATGCCTTTTGGAGAATGCCGTTTAGCCTATGCAATGCACCCGTGATATTAGGCTATATAGACAATGTTTACACCTTAATATTACCATGCTTTATTGTTGTTTTATAGTCAAATTGCCAACAAAATGCTCTAAATGGTGTTCTTTTGTTTCGCAGGGAATAGTCTAAGTGAGGAAGCATAACGGAGTATTTTGGAGGCAATAATGTGAAGAAAACGCCCACTCGAGAGTACTCGAGCACAAAGAAGCAGGAAATGGCCTGGGCAAAAATTCCACCGCAACCGCGGCGGATTAAAAAGAGCAAAACAGAGTGGTCAGCTCTCACCGCGGTCGACCGCGGTGCACTGTTCACGCACCAGAAAATCTGGAGACCAATTTTTGACACAGATTCGACCTAAGGAGGCAGAGACACAATAGGAGCAAGGCGGGGAATTCTTCAACGAGTTTTTCCTTCCTCTTCCTGTTTTTTATTGTTGGTTATGATTTTTAGTATTGTAGTTTTACATACTATTATGAATAGCTAATTTGTTATCTAGGGTTTTGATGGAACCTTTTGTAGGATAACTTCTTGTTATGTTTTTACATAATTGAGCTGTTGGATTTCTCTACTTGTTCAACTACGTGTTTATTGTTGTTGATTGAATGGACATCGATTGACTGTGCCTATTTATTATGTGTTGCTTGAGAAAGGATACATATTTAGGTAGTTGTTGAAAAACATCACTCCTAACGTATGTGAGAGATCAATACGGAGGGTTTAAAGGCGGGATTAGAGATAACGAAACCTTGGTGCGATCGTAGTGAGCAGTGAATTAATGTCAGCTAGTGTAGTTCGAGAGAATACATCTAGTAAATTGTGGTAGTTGCTCGAGAGAGAATTACGACAACCAAAGTACTCACAATCGGTAGAGAATACATTGGCGAAATTGTAGGGAACATAGATAGAAGGATTCCGACAATTGGGAAAATCATAACTCTAGACCTCCTTAATCTTTTCTCCAACATGTAGTATCTTTAGTGTTAATTATTATTTTAATTTGCTAGTTAGTTAGTTAAACACAAGAATCTTAATATCTATAAGTTAGGAATTGTTCAAGCTTGTATTCTTGGTGATAGTGAACAACTATAGCTAAGCCTTAGTTCTCTGTGGGATTCGACTCTGGACTTTTAGACCGGATTATATTTGCAGCGACCGCTTATTCTTTTTAGGACTAGAGTTGGGCGTGATCAAATTTTGGCGCCGTTGCCGGGGATCTAACGGTGTAGTTGTAGTTGTATATATTGCTAGGGATCAAGTTAGAACTTTTATTTTGTTTTGTTTTTTTTCTTATATGTTTTTTTATAACTGTTGATTTGAGAAACATGACATCTTAGAATTATGGGAATTTAGGTGTAGATAATTCTACTATTGATCTCCATACATATTGTGAAGGAAATCACCCGTGGCAAAATTTTCAAAATATTCGTGAGAGCGAGTTATGTGCACTAACTCAATCTTATTTGTGGAATGTGTGTGATGTGTGTGCTGGTAAAAATGGTAACTTTTATGGTCGTGCTTATATTTCTTATCTTCCCCCAACCCCTTACTATGATGGTTCTACCTTTTCTTGTGAAGTTAACAGGAACAAAGAACCTGGGGATGCAGACCTGAAGGAGATCAAGGATATGTTAAAGTGCCTTCTGAAATAAAATAATGAAAAACAATTGCAGATAGAAAGGCAAGAGGCAACTATTTGCAAGTTGGATGCTTAATTGAGTCAAGTGGTTGGAGATTTTAATGCTCAACAAGCCAATATTGAGGATAGTAGCCAAAAAGAGCATGAATTTGAGGTGTTAATTCAGGAGGTCAGAGTAGAACATCAACAACCTAGCCAACTACAATTTGAGGATGTCAATGTTGAAGAAGTGAGACTAGAGCCAGCCAAGGACTTTGAGGATATAAATTTTGTTGACTCTAGGATCATTGATGTTGAGGATGTTGAAAGTCCTGAAGTTCATGTGTTTGAGCGCATTGATCCACACTCCAAGTATTTTTCCACATTATGTTTGGATGATGATATGAAAATAGAGTCATCTGAACCAATCGAAGAGTCAAGGAATGAGGAACAAGGTGCATATATTCTGGAGTTCTTCTTGCCAGAAGGTCAGGATTACATACCTCATACAAAGGCCAAGGAGTGCAGAATACTACATTATTTCTTGGGCCAGTTAGATTCATTCCACCACCCCATGACCATAATCATAAGCTTGAATCAAAACTTGGGGTTCAATTCATAAGCTTGAGGTGGAGGCAAAAAATGATTCACGTCGTGCCGCGACGTTAAATCAAGCGCGTGTTGGGAGGCAACCCAGCTTTGTTGCTTTCTTTTATTTATTTTTTTATTTTTTTTAATTGTATTATTTTTTTAGTGTCAGTTTTTATTTTCTAGGAGCATGGAAAGCAAAGGTATTGGAAGGATGCAACAGCAAACCAAATGGTTGGAACTAAGTGTGAGGTACCCGCACGAAGGACCAAGCTTGGGAGAAGTCTGAGTACCCCATGAGCTGTTAGTGCTTCGGCCTTTGGCCTACCAGGGAGTCTCTTTTACCCTTTTATTAGTTATGGTGTGCATTGGGGACAATGCACAATTTTAAGTGTGGGGTGAGGAGATTGTCTGGGTGACTTTCTATGCTATTTGAGTTGTGTTAGTTTAATTGAATAATTCTTTTTTAAATAGAAAAGATTGGACTTTTCCCGACGATGGATCTATTAGACAATTTTCTTGAGGGATTTAAGTCTAAAGAAAAGAAAAAAATTCTTTTGTTAGGTAGTGTAGCAATTACCCCTTGGTTTTTCTTTAAGCCGCGGTTCTTTTCTAAGGGTTTGACTTGAACTGGGTATAGGTAGCTTTTGTTTTTGTTCTTTTTAGTTTTAGAGTAGGATTAATGGGCTACGAGTTAAAATCGAAGGAAAAACCCTTAGCGTTTTTACACATGAACACAATAGACACTAGAGTGTAACGCTTAGCTTCAAGGGTTGAATCTTGTTTAAGTGCCTTCAAATTGTATGTTTGTATCTAACTTGAACACTCAAAAGAGAATGTCTTGATAAACTAATCCGGAGTGAGTCATGTGCCATGTGTGAGTGAGTTTTACTGTATTCCATGATTCACATTTGATGCCTAGAACTTGCCCTGTGTGTTTGCAAAGCGAAATAGTAGTCTTATTCAGTTTTAGAAGTGATATAGGCATTTTGTTGTTGAGCCAGACATATATAATAACCCCACCTGAATGCATTACATCTTAGTTAACCCCGTTGAGCCTATAAGCCTGTTTCTTTGGCAACCACATTGCTAACCTTACCCAATTGTTTGAATAGCTTGCTGTTTGAACCCTTTTACCTCCCAACAAGCACTTGAATAGTATTGACAATATGCAAAAGCAAAAGTGTGGGGTGGTGGTTTGGTTTTTGAGTGAAATCATTAAAATAAAGAAAGGTGCTGAATTTTGAAGCATAAAAGAAGAAGCATCACGGAAAAAAAAAGAAGAGAAAAGGGGTTATAAATAATTTTAGTGGTTGATAAGTGGTAGTTTGTACAAATTGCACCTAATGGATGGGGGTGTTGTAAATAAATATGGTGGAGTGTTTGGTTGACACAAGTATGATCTTGAATGTTAATGTAATTGTATTAAAAGTACTTAGGGAGGTTAGTCACTATATCTAAATATATCCTACCCGTCCCTTAGCGTACATTACAACCAAGTGAATATTGATCTTAGACTGAGTGGGCTCGATTAGTAGAGTATTACACTACGGGCAAGCTTATGGTGCATCTTTGTGGCATGTGAATGTCCTTTTTGAGAGTGAGCGAATTCTGTCTATCTTAACTCCTAATTGTTCTAAACCTCATTATATGTGGAACTACTCTCTTGTGTGATGTGAGGGCATGTGATTCACAAAGGAAAGGTAAGTCTGGGCTCTTGTATAGAGTGGTTTGAGTAAGTGCGAATGTTGCATGGTACGAAAGATGTGACTCTTGAGGTAAAGGTTGTTCACTACTAGGTACAACTTTGGTAAAATGTTCAAGGTGTGAGTCGTTAAGGGAAAAGCTTAGGGAAGGAACTTTGATGGAGTGTGGTGGATTGCTCGAGGACTAGCAATGATTTAAGTGTGGGGTGTTGATATTAGGCTATATAGACAATGTTTACACCTTAATATTACCATGCTTTATTGTTGTTTTATATTCAAATTGCCAACAAAATGCTCTAAATGGTGTTCTTTTGTTTCGCAGGGAATAGTCTAAGTGAGGAAGCATAACGGAGTGTTTTGGAGGCAATAATGTGAAGAAAACGCCCACTCGAGAGTACCCGAGCACAAAGAAGCAGGAAATGGCCTGGGCAAAAATTCCACCGCGACCGCGGTAGACCGCGGTGCAACCACGACGGATTAAAAGAGCAAAACAGAATGGTTAGCTCTCACCGCGGTCGACCGCGGCCTACCGCGACCGCGGTGCACTGTTCACGCACCAGAAAATCTGGAGACCAATTTTTGACACAGATTCGACCTAAGGAGGCAGAGATACAATAGGAGCAAGGCGGGGAATTCTTCAACGAGTTTTTCCTTCCTCTTCCTCTTTTTCATTGTTGGTTATGATTTTTAGTATTGTAGTTTTACATACTATTATGAATAGCTAATTTGTTATCTAGGGTTTTGATGGAACCTTTTGTAGGATAAATTCTTGTTATGTTTTTATATAATTGAGCCGTTGGATTTCTCTACTTGTTCAACTACGTGTTTATTGTTGCTGATTGAATGGCCATCGATTGACTGTGCCTATTTATTATGTGTTGCTTGAGAAAGGATACATATTTAGGTAGTTGTTGAACAACATCACTCCTAACGTATGTGAGAGATCAGTACGGAGGGTTTAAAGGCGGGATTAGAGATAGCGAAACCTTGGTGCGATCGTAGTGAGCAGTGAATTAATGTCAGCTAGTGTAGTTCGAGAGAATACATCTAGTAAATTGTGGTAGTTGCTCGAGAGAGAAATACGACAACCAAAGTACTCACAATCGGTACAGAATACATTGGCGAAATTGTAGGGAACATAGCTAGAAGGATTCCGACAATTGGGGAAATCATAACTCTAGACCTCCTTAATTTAGTCTCCAACCCTTTGTCTCGTTAGTTGATAATTTTACCGCTTTGTAGTATTTGCTAGTTAATCCATTATAAATATAAATCTCAATCTTTATAATTTAGAAAATTGTTCAAACTTGTCTTCTTAGTGATATTAAACAGGTATAGATAAGCCTTAGTTCTCTGTGGGATTCGACTCCGGACTTTTAGACCGGATTATATTTGCAGCGATCGCTTATCCTTTTTAGGACTAGAGTTGGGCGTGATCAACCCGCCATATTCCAAAGGTTCATGATGGCCATGTTCACAGATATGGTAGAGGACATAATGGAGGTTTTCATGGATGACTTCTCAGTGGTGGGAAATCATTCAATGTCTGTCTTATGAATTTGAAAAGAGTATTGAAGAGGTGTATGGAGACTAATCTAGTAATAAACTGGGAAAAGTGTCATTTCATGGTATAGGAAGGTATAGTCTTGGGACACTTAGTGTCAAGTATGGGCATTGAGGTGGACCGTGCTAAGGTTGATGTAATTGAGAAGTTGCCTCCACCCACTTCCGTCAAGGCTATAAGAAGTTTCCTTGGTCATGCTGGCTTCTATAGGAGGTTTATAAAAGTTTTTTCTAAAATTGCTAACCTTTTGTGTAAATTGCTTGAAAAAGATCACCCCTTTGAGTTTTCTGATGACTGCAGGCAGCTTTTGAGGAGTTGAAGAAGAGGCTGGTGACTACACCAATCATAGCGGCACCTGACTGGGAGCAACCTTTTGAGCTGATGTGTGATGCAAGTGACTATATTGTGGGACTAGTTCTTGGGCAGCGAAAAGATAAAGTCATGCATCCAATCTACTATGCAAGTAGAACCTTGAGTGGTGCCCAACTAAATTACACAGTGACCGAGAAAGAGATGCTAGCAGTGGTGTTCGCATTTGACAAATTCAGGTCATACCTGATAGGCTCAAAGGTAATTGTTTATACTGACCATGTTGCTCTCAGGTACCTAATTGAGAAGAAGGAGTCAAAGTCATGCCTGATTCGATGGGTGCTACTGCAAGAATTTGACTTGGAAAACCGTGACCGAAAGGGAACGGAGAACCAAGTGGCTGATCACTTGTCTAGGCTGGAAGGAGCAGAGAAGAAGGTTGAGGTGGAAGAGATTGTGGAGACTTTCCGGGATGAACAACTGTTGGCCACGAGCCTTGAGGTAGCGCCATGATATGGAGACATTGCAAACTACCTGGCGAGCGGTATTTTCCCCTATGACCTTTCCTCTTTTCAAAAGAAAAAAAGTTCTTCCGTGACTGTCACACATATTATTGGGATGAGCCTTATCTGTTCAGGATTTGTGTTGATAACATGATCCGGAGATGTATCCCCGAGACAGACCGATCTGATGTTTTGCAGGCTTGTCATGCATCCCCATATGATGGCCATTTCGAGGGAGTAAGGACAACTGCGAAGGTGTTGGACTCGGGCTTATACTAGCCGATATTGTTCAAAGATGCACACCTCTGGGTGAAGGTTTGTGATAAATGCCAACGTACCGGGAATATTTCTCACCGACATGAGATGCCTATGAACCCAATTCAGGAGGTGGAAGTGTTTGATATATGGGGAATCAATTTCATGGGGGCTTTTATCAGCTCATATGGAAATAAGTACATACTTGTAGCTGTAGACTATGTGTCAAAATGGGTGGAAGTTGTGGCACTCCCTACAAATGATGCAAAAGGAAGTCATTCGTTTTTTTAGAATGAATATATTCACCCAGTTGGCACCCCAAGGCCAGTAATCAGTGATGAAGGCACTCACTTCTACAATCGAGCATTCGCAAAGTTGTTAGAAAAATATGATGTTCGCCACAAGGTTGCCACCCCATATCATCCACAAACAAGCGGGCAAGTGGAGGTGTCGAACAGAGAAATAAAGAGTGTGTTAACAAAGACCGTGAATGCTACAAGAACGGATTGGGCGAAAAAGTTAGATGATGCACTCTGGGCCTATCGTATTGCTTTTAAAACTCCAATTGGCATGTCTCCATATAAACTAGTATTTAGGAAAGCGTGTCACTTACCCGTAGAGTTGGAGCATAGAGCTTTGTGGGCATTGAGGCAGTTAAATCTCGATATGGAAATAACGGGTACAAGTATAGTCACAGAGTTGCACGAGCTTGATGAGTTTCGGTACCAGGCTTTTGAGAGCACAAGGCTATATAAGAAGAGAATGAAGATGATGCATGACAAAAATATTCTTGAGCGAAATTTTAAACCTGGAGACGTGGTATTACTATATAACTCAAGATTGAAATTATTTCCGGGTAAGCTAAAATCTAAATGGTCGGGACTATTCAGAGTAGTACAGGTGATATCAAATGGAGCTGTAGAAATTGAGTCCGAGGCAGGGACGAAAATTTTTAGACTAAATGGGCAAAGGTTGAAATATTCTTGAGCGAAATTTTAAACCTGGAGATGTGGTATTACTATATAATTCAAGATTGAAATTATTTCCGGGTAAGCTAAAATCTAGATGGTCGGGACCATTCAGAGTAGTACAGGTGCTATCAAATGGAGCTGTAGAAATTGAGTTCGAGGATGGAACGAACAATTTTAGATTGAATGGGCAAAGGTTGAAATACTACCTTGGAATGAGTGACGAAAAAAGAGAGAAAGATGTGATACAATTGAACGAACCTCAATATGTGAGTGAAGTATAATTCGAAAAGTCTGCCTCGTGCCGCGATGTTAAATCAGGCGCTTCGTGGGAGGCAACCCTTGTAATATTGTAATTCGCCGTGCCGCGACGTTAAATCAAGCACTTGTTGGGAGGCAACCCAATTTTCTTGTTTTTGTCTAGTATCTTAGTCAAAAAAAAATGCAGGGAGGAAGCAGCGAAGCTCAACTCGCTTCGCGAGACCAAGACCAAGAATGTTGAGGAGGAAATAGTTGAGATGTCTCGCTTCGCGAGACCGGGACCAAAAGAGAGAAAAACAAATATAGAGTAGACAACGAAGTGCCCATAGCTTCGCGAGACCGGGACTGGCCACAACTGAACAGGTAAAGGAGCGTGTCTCCAGGTCGCGCCTAGTGCGGTCCTGGCGCGGCCCTAGTTTTTTTTTTGTTTTTTTTTCTATTTTTCTGTATTTTCTAGCTAGTTTAAAAAAAAGAATGAAAAAGACACCCCCTATAACTCGAACACATAAACCCTCTCTCTCTCTCACTCCAAACACATGCCTAAAACCCCCCACCCTTCTTGCTCCTCCCCATCGCCCCACCTCTGCCAGGTATGCCGCCCTCTATATCTTATTATTATTATTATTTCCTTTTAGTTCGTCTTTCCTCCCCATCTATGGTAGCCCTCTCACGTTCCCTTAGGTCATGACACTATTTGAAAATTGAACCAATGAAGCTTAACAAAGGTTGTGCACATAAAGTGTTCGATGATTGACCGAATAAATTTTTTGGTGAGGTTTAGTGAAGTTTGAGTAGCTAACCTACCTCTATTGGAAATACGAACATATCTTAAGTGTGCGTTAGCTGTTGGGTGTCTTATGAACTTCAATTGTGCTCTTTATAAGATAAGTATCATCTGCGGCCAACTTAGGCATGACTGAGGCGTTGCCTAACTCACGTGTTGTTGAATTGCGCTAATTAATATGGAATAACTATAAATTTATAGATGGATGCAGATGGGATCCAAACGGCTGATTTGAGTGCTACTGATGGCACTACTACAGAGGAGCCAGGACTAGCCGTTGTGACCGAGGTTCACTACCGGTCCTCACCACGACCCGAATGATTTTGAGGGAGTTTTTGACACCCAATCTACTTTGATCTTTCTTATTCGTATTTTTGTGATATTGTGCAACTGAGGACAGTGCACATTCTTCAATAGGGGGTGGGGTGTCAGACTTTAATTTTTATGGCATGTGCTCAGTTGCTAGAGATACATTTTGAATTGCATGATCACTCTTATGGCCATTGTAATTGTATAATTGTAGTAATTTTTTTTTGTAGTGGCTTAATCCCGGGTTTTCTTTAAACTAGGGTTCTTTTCCGAGGATGCCATTTTCTTGAACTGGGTATTTTTAGGTAGATTTTCTTTCAAACTTTATAAAGAATTGTGGACTTTTCCCGATGATGGATTACTTAGACAGTTTCTTGAGCGACTAAAGTCTAGAGAAAAATACAAAAAGATTTTTTTATTTCTCTTTTATTTTGCTTTCTGGTTGAACTGACAATGAAATTGGAAGAAGCTTGAGTAATCTTGAGTAATTTGTGCTTTTGACATATTTTATATCGGGGATTAGGTCTGGAGCATTTGAATAATATACTTTCTTCATGGTCTGTATAATTACATACCTTGAAAATATGTATGGATTTTGTTTGATACCGAGGCTCTATCTTTTGACTCTTGTGACTAATTTCCATGTGCTTAAATTTTATGGTGACTGTGCTAGTTGCTTTAACTTGAGGATGGAGTCCGAGCCGTCCTAACTGAGTCATGTGCACTATGAGAGGTGAGATTTTAGTGTACTCTGTGCCATCCTTGCTAGTCCATAACTTGTCCCGTGTGTGAGTCAAAATGAATGATTAAGTCTCGTAGGTTTGGGAAGTGATATACGCTTTCTTTGATTGAGCATTTAGCCTATTTGCCTACCAGTGTTAATATTATCCATAGTCACCCTTTTGAGCTTGTAGACATGCTCTTTGTCAACCACATTACAAGCCGATTCCCTTTTGATCTTAATGAAATCTTGTTTAACCTTTACCTCCAAAAGCACTTAAGTAGCTAGAAGAGTAAAGAAAGAGATTGGGTAGCTTTTGGGTGGAACCATAGAAAGGCCGACAAGGTGCACTTGTGCATAAAAGAAAGTTACTAGCCGAAAATACCAAATTAAGAAGAGTGTGAAAAAAATGGAGAACAAGAAAACACAAAAAAGAAAAAAGAAAAAATAATGAATAACATCTCTCATATCTTTGTCCGGGCTAGTAAACATCTATATGTTGATGTGCATAATGAAGAAGGGCATAAATGTGCATGGTTTCATGGTAAGACATCGAATTGGTCATGACAAGAAGGTGCTTAAAAGTAAAGTGTATTGTATTAAAGTGCTTAGGAGGGTTAGTCATTTTTTTCTCAAATATATCCTACCCGTCCCTTAGCCTACATTACAACCTGTAAAGTCCTACTTGATCCTAGACTTTGCGAGCTTAAATTAGTAGAGACTTACACTACGAGCAAGCCTATGGTACGAACTTGGGTGGCATAAGAGTTTCTTTGTGAGAGTGAGCAAATTCTTCCGATTTGAGTCCTTAAAATATACTTGAACTTATATTGGGTGTGTGGACTACTTTCTTATGGTTTGTTGGTGAGGGCACATGATTTGCAAAGGATTGGAAGAGACCTTGATTTTTGAATTGGCACAAGGAGCGAATCATCGTGTGGAATGCAATGGAGTCAAGTTTTGAGGCGAGAATGTTAGAAAGAGCCACATGAATATTTTAAATAATCTTGGCATGAGTTTAAAACTTGAGGAAATGTATGAAGAGTGCATATGATGGGTTCTAAGCGTTAATATAAACCATTGTAATTGGTGTGATGCTTGAGCATATTTTGAAAGGTATTTTTTGCCTATGCACTTAACTTTAAGTTGCTCGAGGACGAGCAAAAGTTTAAGTGTGGGGTGGTGATAAAGAGTAGAAAGTGCATGTTTTGAATGTGTGTATGTGTTATTCTTGTGTGAGTTGGGGGAGTTCACACCGCTTTTCAAGTAACAATATGCTCATTACGTGTTTCTTATATGTAGGAACAAACTTGCGCGAAAAAGGATCAAATGGGAGAAAAATTGGTGAAAAAAGAGCTGAAGAGAAAGTCCGGGACAGCGAAGCTAGGTTCACTTCGCCAGACCGGGGCCGGAGCAGAAGAAAACAGAAAAGCTCGGACATCGACGAGGTTCACTTCGCCAGACCGAGACCGGAGCAGAAAAATCAGTTTTTCCAATCCGAATTAGGAGAAGTCAAATTTGCCCCAACTAAACCCTAAACCATATAAAATATGAGAGTTAGCCACTTTTTGAAGGAAGAGAAGACTTTGGAGAGGCAAGAATCATTTTTTCCTCTTTCTTCCTATTTTCTATTGCTATGAATTCTAGTCTTGTATTTGTGCAAACAACTATGAGTATCTAAATTCTCATCTAGGATTTGATGGAATCTATTGAGGGATGATTTTTCCACTGCGTTTAATATAAATTTGCCATTTACTTTCTCTACTTGTTCAATTATACTATTTTTGTTGTTGGTTGAAGGGCTCTCAATTGACTATGCCTATTTAGTGTGTACTGCTCGAGAGAGAGTATGCATTTAGGTAGTTGTTGAACAACACCACTCGTAACGTATTTGAGAGATCAATATGGAGGGTTTAAAGGCGAGATTAGAGATAACGAAACATTGGTACGGTCGTAGTGAGCGGTGAATTAGTGCCAGCTAGCGTAGTTCGGGAGAATACGTCTAGTAAATTGTAGTAGTTGCTCGAGAGAGGGAGCTACGACACTCAAAGTACTCACGATCGGTAGAGAATACTTGGGCGAATTTATAGGAAACGTAGCGAGGGAGATTCCGACAATAGGGGAAGTCAAAACCCTAGACTTTTCCAATCTTGTCTACAACATTTGCTTTGTTAGTAATAAAATTACAGCTTTCTAAATACTTTGCTCTTAGTTAGTAAACACTCAAACCATTATCTAATATTTCTGAAGGTTGATTACTTGAATTCTTGCGAAACTAGTGGTTGTGATTAGTAGATTAATTCACAGTGGGATTCGACTCCGAACTTATAAACCAAATTATATTTTCAACGAATGCTAAACCTCTTCGGAGGCATAGTTGGGCATGATCAATCAGCTTTATTTTCTTTTAGATTAAGCACAAAATATTCATAAACTACATAGTAGTATACGTTGACTCAAACATTCATAATTTTGTACAAACAAAGAGGTGCATAACTTTATATCTATATGACCATTACAATATTGCACAGGAGATGTCAACAAAGATTAAAGCATCAGTGGGATATGGCCAGTAATGCTTGTGATTGTTTCTCATATTTGAAACCATTTGATTTAGAATCATCAGCACTCCACACAAATATTCCATCCAACTCTCCTTCACTTTTCAGCTCACTACACGCTGTGAAAAATCCATTTTCTGGAGATAATCCCCCACTCCCATCACTAATAAAACTAGCCAAGATCTTTCCCCCTTCATAATTGGATCTTTGTGTAGCAAAATAGTTCATGAATTGAGACACAGTAGTTCCCTCATCATACGCGTAAAATTGGAAATTAACATAGTCTATAATGTGACCATAGCTTTTCCATAGCGCCTGATAATGATTTTGAACTTTATCATCATCAAATGGAGCTATTGAAGCAAAGGAAATGACTCCATTATTCTTGAGTGTTGTAATAAGTCTGCCTATGCACTCTGAAAAAGTATTAGGATCAGCTTGAAAATGTTCATAGTCGATATCGATACCATCCAAATTGTATTGCTTAATTATATCAGTAAGAGAAGAGACTGCATTTGAAACCCAAGAATCAACAGAAGAAGGGTTGAAATAGACGCTGCTTCCTCCAACGCTGTCTCCTCCTAAGCTCAATGCTACTTTTACGTTTGGATGTTGGGTTTTAATGGATGAAACTGAAGTAGGGGTGAGATTATCTGTGTCCCAAAAAATGTTGAATTGACCGTTGGTGGGAGATGCAGAAGAAGTGTAGTCAATGGCAAAGGAGAGAATGAAGTGAAATTCGACGTTAGAGTGAACGGGGACCTCACTAAACTTGACATTCTTGAACTCTGCTCCAATGTATTCCCTAAATATATTGGAATTTCCAGGTGTTGCCTGGATTGGTGACAGAAAAAGTGTTAAGGCTTGAAAAGCAAAACTTGAAATTAAAAATTTGGAGAAATCCATGAAGTTGAGATATTGAGAAGTGTGTGATTGTGTTAAAACTATGTAGTATGATAGAATGGTCTGAAGCTATGAAGTTTAAATATAGGTTCCTTAGTAGATTTCTGGACAAATGTTAAAGTATGAGTCAAAAGAGAAATTAAAGTCAATAAGTGTTGGCCTTACTTTTCCGTTTCTGCTAATTGAAGAGGCACGCCGATGACTCCTAAAATTTGTTTGGACATGGATGCCAAAATTCTAGTCATTCTGTGCTAATTTTTAATTTGTGTGCAAGGGACCTGATAATCTAATCTAATGCTTTTCCTTTCCTTTCCTCAAAAGGCAAACAATGAATCTTTCAAAAACCCAATGAACCTTTGTCTGTTTTTTTTAAATGCAGACTGCATTTATATTAAGTTCTTATTTTAGTTATTAAGTGCAACAAGTTGATCAAACAGTCGCTTGGAACGATCCATATAGGTTTCAATGGAGTCATTGTCCCGAGCCAAGGCATAAAGAGCATTTTTTAGAGTGCGAACTTGAGCTCTAGAACCTGAAGCATAAGTGGTCTATGGACGAGACCGAGCAACATAGGCGGTGGTTACAACAACCACCCGGGAGAGAATAGATTTAGAGAGGGAACCTAGGATCCAACTTAACACAATTTGGTCCTTGATTTACCAGTCTGTGTATTCTGGATTTGGAGTATTGTTAAGTTCTTTAAGAGAAGAGGAACAAGATGATGATTGGTTCACAATATCCTTTTCATGGATTCCTACAAGGTGGATAGACAGTACGACCCTCCACTGATGAATAAATTGCACAAAGAAAAGCTATAATAATTGATAAATTATTACACATTTTCTCTAATTTGTGGTTTGTACATATGTGGTAGGTGATATTATATAGTGCACTTATTAATGCACTGAAATTTTAAGAGGATTGAAGCAACATTACATTACTTGGAAATTCGAGTTTTTGTAGATAAATATAAATTACTAATTCATTGGCCCCTGGAGCCTTTGTGTCTGCGAAGATCCCACTAGAGCACCTTCTACTTATACTAGGCCATAAAATATATCAGAATCATTCTCAACGAGTCCATAAGAAGTGATCTCAGTTTTTTCATTAAATCCGAATAAAGACCAAAAATCTTGAGCGACCGATCCAATAACAACTCAAAAGATAAAGAAGTATGTTAATCTCTTCATGCTCGTTCCAAGCTCGAAGTACCATTTGTACAAATAAGAATTCCGAGGTCATTCTGATCTATTATAAAAGATAATTCTCCAACAGAACACCATAAACCATTCAGACTAAGAAAAATAATAAAGTTCAAATGCAGTACTACAATTTTGTGTGCAGCTAGCTATATATGTGTATGCAAACCTGTCAAGTAGTAAACTTCGGAGTAGGAATGATGAATGAGGCCGGTGGAATCGTCGAGTCACGACCAATAGGCGGCTCGTTGGAAGAAATAAGAGTCACACAAATTGGACTCTAGACTTGCTAAATTGTCATATTTTAAAGTAGTTTTATCAGTAGATGAAACGCCACCTTTGTTATTCACAATATAGTATTTCCCACCATGGTCTATCATATCACAAACGTCATAAATAAGCTGAAAACAAGTAAAATCCAAGTTTTACTACCAGGTTTTAGGATAGCCAATTTATACTCGGGCCACATGCTTGCCACAAGCACGACGACCTCAAAAGTATTTGGATTGGTTGAAGGATTCTTTGATAGAATAACTTTAAAAGCATAAAAGGTAGAACAAGGAAGATTGATTATCTCACCAGTGAAAGGATTGAAAAGGCCAATTTGATTGAAAAGGCCCATATGATTTTGGATGTTACACTCATAAACCAACCAACCATGAGACGAACCACAACATATATCAACCCGATGTAATGGTAACTTGAAATCCAAGTAGTATTTTATCTTTGGTTATACTATATAAGCTTGTGTTAGTGATCCAGTTGTCGTGATGTCTAAAGATCATTAACAGAGGAAGTTCAACTGAATTGATGCGTTGTTGTAGGGCGTTATAATTGTTGGATACGAAGGAAAACCATGACTTGCACACTACACTAAAGCGCACATAATCAGAAATTGAAGACAATTTTTGCAAAATCAAGTCGAGTATCAAATCAAAAGGCCCTGCCCAGTCTCTTGATCTTAACTTGATATCCATGTGTACGTCCATAGATTCCTCACTTCACCATATGGCTCAGAGTATATACGATAGCCTTTTTCAAAGAATTTGGTAGATTAGAGAAGAAGAACTTGTGTTTGCGTAGGAGAAGGAAATAAAGTAGGAGATCAAATCCGTACCTTATATAGCGCAGTATGAGATCTCTTTTTTTTCCCTTTCTTCTTTTTATTGCCCAGCTTATATAGCGCCAGAATAATTGGACAGGGGATATAAATTCCTCGAAAATAGGAGATTTTCCAACTCCATTTCACAAACGAGGCCATGCAATTAGGTTTCATATTCTACATGTAACTCTAAGTTGAATTAGGATTGCCTTCAGTGATACACAGTTGTACATAAAATTTTATAGCAATGTCGTCAGTACTTATAGAAGGCATGAAGCAATATTAAAATTTTGTATTTTACTTGCTAATCCAATTGAATATGTTGCTATTGGTAAGGTAAATTGGTCATCGTATTAGAGTTGAGATGGTAAATAACCCGACAGTGACTAATTTTTGCCTGGGGTTTTACTGTTATTCTAATTGGTATAGTCTGTTCAAGGAAAAACGAGTTCTGTGAGTTCTCCAGTTGCTCTAAATACAAGGTTAAAGATCTTTTAGCTTTTTTGGCCAAGCTTCTGGGAAGGCTACATGTTTTGAAGGCTGAAATAAAGATGTTAAGGCTACATGTTTTGAAATTTGTTTGGTGTTTAAGATGGGTGATTTTGGTTCTGAATTCTAATACAAGAGATCAAAAATAGGAGAGAACAGGTATCATTGCTATCATCCTGTTAAACAAGGGGACAAGTAACTCATCCAGAAAATACGTCAATATTAAAACTAATACTATCATCTTAGTGTTGCAAAATGTCTAATGAATCTAATTAAATTTGGCAAGGTCCACACCAACCCTCATCATTTAACAGCGACTGGGCTGGGTTAAAGGACCAAGAGTATAGGCTAATCAAACCCACTTGCGGGTACGAATAACATAAACTCTGTTAATAATAAGTCCCAAAACATTTGTGGTATTCTGAGCAGCTCCAGCTGAAAGTCCATTGCTTTTACCTCTACTCTTCCTTCGGCTTTGTGGGTCTCCTTGCACTCGTTCGAATACCACTCGTGCACCTTCCAATAAACTTCAAAATCTCGTCAATTAATATGACGGGCAATGCAACAGCCAATACTAACAGCCACTCATTCAGGCTCAGTGGAACGATACCAAATACTTGAGCAAGGAAAGGCACGTAGAGGATCAAGAAGTGCAGACCAAATGAGACAGACATGGCCAAAAGAAGCCATGGGTTGACCCATGGTGGCATTGTTAAGAGGCTTCCATCTTCCGAAAGGGCGTTAAGGGAGTTGAACATTTCAATCGCAACCAATACAGAGAGGGAAAGGGTCATGGCTTTCACCTTGCCTTCCACGAAGTAATCGCATGGTTTGTCAAAGCTTATCACTTGTGACCCTGCAGTGAAAGGTGAGGCGGTGAAATTATCCCAGGTTTTGCACTGACCCCAATTAGCAAGCTGGGAGTAGGTAACGAGACTGTGGCCATCTCCACTTAGATCAATGCCAAGAAAAGAGTCATGTGTGAACCAGATGATAAAAACTCCCACAGTAGCAACTCCAACATACAATCCAATCACCTGCATCAAGCATTTAGAAATGATAAGCACAAGGATTTCATTCTCACATACAAAAGCAGGAATTGGGAAATAAAACTAAAAATAAATAAATAACGAAAAATGTAAAGCCAACCAGATAGCGAAATAAAATCCAGGCACTGATCAATGAGTCATCGCTTCTCCTTGGTGGTTTCTTCATTATATCCTTGTCAGGTGGATTAAATCCCAATGCTGTAGCAGGGGGTCCATCAGTGACCAGGTTGACCCACAAGAGTTGAACTGGGATAAGACCTTCAGGAATGCCTAGCGCAGCAGTAAGGAAAATAGAGGCAACCTCACCGATGTTTGAAGAGATCATGTACCTGCAACAAGAAAGTGTCAATCTATGCACTTTTGTAATGATGCCCTACCAGTTGTAGCATCATGCACTACAAGGACTAAAGACAACATACAAGAAGTTCAAAGAAATGTTGGAAGGATTGCGACCCTAACAATAAAATTAGAACTATGATTTACTCCCCTTTAAAAAAATGATAAAACATGGAAATCAACTGCCACCCACTAGTAGAAGAAAGTCACTCGAAGGGTGATAGCCAATTTATCCAAATCACTTAACTCAAGAATGCTTCATACAGCTGAGCAAAAAAGAATTAAAGCTTACTGCAAGTTCTTCAACCCATTCAGTAATATATATTTCATTCTTAGAACATTCAAACTGTTTGAATGCATGTCAAACCCAAAAGAGTTATTGCGCACATGCATAAGCAGCAGGTGTCATCTTTCCCTGATAAATAACTTTTAAGACGGCACAATTTTCTTCTTTTTTTTTGGGATAATGGTGGTGTTCGGACGACCGGGTACCAGTACCCCCTTAGGTCCTATAGGGGTGTTGGTATGGTACCCCTAAAAATCCTCTTACCCCGTACCCTTAAATCCCCTTTCCGGTACCGCCCCCGTACCCAGTCCCCTTGGGTAACCAGAACCCTCCCCTTAGACAGCCCTACCTGCTACCTCTCACAAGCACCGGTATGGTACCGGGTAACTCTACCTGACTCTGCACAATTTTGTAAATCAATAATTTCAACTTTAATCACGCCAACTAACAAAAGTTGAATACATATCTCGGATAGCCTAATATTAAATTTCCCAACCCAAAATGATGAAAGTACAGTCTCATTTTCTTCTTTGTTCTTTTAACAATAGTGTACGAGCCAGCTTGTGTGCACCTCGTTGTTCCACCGGGTACCTGCCACCCACCAGCGCAGAAACCACGAAGCTCTATCCACCAAGGCTTAGCCAGATCGGGAAGAAATCGCCTAGTTCTTATTTAGCCTCCGCTAGAATTTGAACCTACGGCTACGACCTCATGATAGAAGTAAACTATCATCCAATCAAGAGTGCCGGTGATAGAAATATTGCCAACTGAAGGACATGAGGAAGAAAATAAACCTGATGAAAGCCTTCATATTGTTATAAATGGACCTGCCTTCACCAACAGCAGATACAATTGTACTAAAGTTATCATCTGCCAAAACCATGTCTGATGCTTCCTTTGCCACCTGAGACCAAAAATCATACATAAGCAACATGACAAGAAGACTGGCTTCAAAAACCCTTCAGGATTCTCATTAATAAGAATAGAAAACCTGACAGTAAATATACATGTATATATCCACAGGATCTATTTGTCCCCCAACCCCATCAGAATCTACAGGAAATTGCGCATTGAAAATGACAATCAAATTGACATGAAAATCTGCAATACATGCTATCACCGGAAAATGAAGATAAGTTTCTACCAGTAAGCACATCAATGGACAGTGTAAACAACCCAAAATAAGATGAGTATATACAATATGATATGTTAGCCTCATTCTGGGTACACACAGATAGGTATACAATCATCCAGGACCAGAGTCAGATGACTGCCAACTGGGGTATATCAATAATTGGCAGACAGAAACCATACTTCATGTAAGTACTGCAGGAAATAAATTTTAGATACATGCCTCCATTGACATGGTTCACAAAAACTAGTACTAGTATTATCATTTTTACCTCAGTTCCAGCAATTCCCATTGCAATTCCAATATCGGCCAATTTCAGGGCAGGTGCATCATTCACTCCATCTCCAGTCATCGCAACCACCTCACCATCTTCTTTGAGTAATCTCACTATGTCTTGTTTATGCCTTGGCTCAGCTCTGGAGAATAGGAGACCTCCACTTTGCCTTATATGTGCTTTGGGGTTCGCAAGCTCCATAAATTCTTTTCCTGTTAAGCTCCTCGAACTGATATCTTCATGGCTTCCAAAGACACCTATCTCACGGCAGATAGCTTCTGCTGTATTCTTGTTATCTCCTGTAATTACCATAACACGAATTCCGGCTTGTCTGCAATCCTCAATTGCTTCGCGTACCTCTTTTCTAGGAGGATCCTTAGAAAAGATGAAAAGCAAAGCAGTCCATTCAATATCTTGATGTTCACAGTAGATGAAGGATGTAAAACAAAAATGAAACAAACAGTCCACAGCAATTTTAACTTACCCTTATCCCAGCCAAGCCAACAAATATGAGTTTACTCTCAATGGAAGGGTAATTAGCAGGATTAAGTAAAAGCTCATGAGCTGGATGGTCTTCATCACCGTTATAGGTTGAAAATTCAGGTAGATCCTCCTTGTATGCGAAACCGAGGACACGTAATGCCTTGGAGGACATTTCATGAAGGCTTTGCAATATATGATTTCTTGAAGAATGATCCAATTCTACAACAGAACCGTCTTGCAGTTGCACATATGAGCTTCTTTCCAACAGATTTTCCACCGCACCCTGAAAATGAAGCACCATATGTTATTAGATACATAAATCCCACAACAGCACACATCGCCAAAGAGTCATCCAGGAATAAAACATCTAGAACGAGTCTATACTAACCCGCGAGCACCTACTCACAAACAGAATGAAAAGAGTAAAAAGTTCAATTGAATAGTTAACCCAAGCCGGATGACGGAGTATTGGGGTACGCTGGCAGCCAGCGCAAACTTGCCAGTTCATGATGAATCCTCATGGTGTTAAAATAAACGGGATAGGCCTAAAATCACATGAAAGGAAGTTGTCTCGAAAGACCTAGGTGATATCGACTAATTGGGAATAGGTTTTAGACTTGTTAGATAACTTACTAATATTTTTTGTTAAGGTAAATAATTTTATTAGCAAATTGGCATATAGATATGTTAACGCAAGACTCGAACCCGTGAACTCCACCTCACTTTGGACACCCTTAGCCATTGGGCTGCCTCTCTCAGCTGTATGTTAAGGTATATATATATATAATTTTTTTTTCTTCTTTTTATCTTATTTGATATAATGATGATATGAGTTGAGCTTAAATGAAGTGAGGATTCATACAGCTGACCTAACTTGTTTGGGATTGAGGTGTACTTGTTTGTTGATGGCTTCAAGAACAGCTCAATAGCAATAGAGGTCGAGCGTATGAAGTTCAAATACTAGACACAATACACATCTTGTAACTTTTGACGACCGTTGACCTCAATGAAGAAGAGGTCGAGCGTATGAAGTTCAAATACTAGACACAATACACATCTTGTAACTTTTGACGACTGTTGACCTCGATGAAGAAGACACTGACGATATGGCAGCATATGGTGCTTAAACTGATATTTAATGATGTGCATTCTCCACATTTAGGGTTACCATGAGAATACTGAAGTGAAAAATCACACAGATCCATAGTAGCAGTTCCATCCATTCGCATAGTAAAAGGAAGAAAAAATTAAAAGGGACCATAAATGTGAAGTGCCACAAAAACAAAAATTGCACCACAAGCAGCCAAATCAGAATCTGCACAGAACCAAATATGCATGCTGATGCATTATGCTTCCATAGTGCCAAGAAAAATCAAATCAGAAGTGTAGGCAATCGTAATAGAAAATCCAAGGGAATAAAGAACATACCTTCACAAGTAATGACTTTCTACCAGAGGGGGAAGTCGTGATGACACCCATGGATTTCCTATCACGGTCAAATTCAAGAGTAGCAATACGCTGTTCAATTTTGTTCCATGTGTAAGAGCAGCCTACATTCAGCCAATTGAAGTAAGGCCGTGTTCCGTGCAAATGAAGTCCCGTTATGGACATAACAACAATATAACAGAAACTGCAACTTACGGAGGCCATCTTTGTCACTTGAAGAGGAATTGGATCTGAGGCCATCAGGAAGTCCCATTTTCTCAACCAGAACCTTAAATCAAATCAAGAAACTCTAAACCAGTCAACGGAAAGCTTTAAGAAAGCGAATAAGACAAAAATTTTAAAGTATATACACAGTATCAAGCAATGTACATCAGAGATAATTTACTTAATTCACTCTTTGTTTATGTTGGGAGGGAAGGGGTGGTAGCCAGCAGAAACTATGTAGAGACAAAAAATAAACAATGTAGAGGTCAGAAATCTGATTTTTACCTTCTACAAATGCCATTGATAAATCAAGGATCCACATTCCAGACAATGATAAATGACCGTTTTTAATAAGTAAAGCTTAGAGTAACTGAATAATGGTTTGGCATAATACAATAACATACTGGATAGACGGCAGAGATACTAATCTAGTAAGATAAGCAAAGCAATCGACTTCAAATATAAAATCAGCACCTTCAGTGCCGCTTCAGTGGGCAGTCCGCTGGCAATATAGTGCTGGCCAGATTTTTC
This sequence comes from Nicotiana attenuata, assembly GCF_001879085.1. NCBI lineage: Eukaryota > Viridiplantae > Streptophyta > Magnoliopsida > Solanales > Solanaceae > Nicotiana > Nicotiana attenuata. Next base: position 118,145 of record NW_017671091.1, on the reverse strand, counting down.
GACTCCAGAATCATTGCAGACAGCAGCAATTTTTGCGATCATTTCTAGGTTAGAGTCCATCCGACCCATTGGCCAGTCCTGTATCTTTCCATCAAAGGGATCATATGTGGTCCCTTCAACATCGAAGGATCGAACGGTGTTAGCCTTGGCACCCATAGCAACAAGCTTTGACACAGCCATCTGATTAGTAGTCAAAGTTCCTGTTTTGTCAGAGCAAATAACAGTTGTACAGCCAAGAGTTTCAACACTAGGCAATTTACGAACAAGTGCATTCTTAGCAGCCATTTTGCGTGTGCCAAGCGCCAAACAAGTTGTAATAACTGCTGGCAAACCTTCTGGAATGGCAGCAACTGCCAGTGCCACTGCAATTTCAAAATAATAAGTGCACTTCTCAAATGAAAACTTGAAATTCCTAGGCCATCCATCAACAAACTCCCAAGAGAGGAAGTATTTCACATTAATCAGCCAAACCAAAGCACAGATGACACCAATTATGGCTGTCAATGCTTCTCCAAACTCATTTAGCTTTTTCTTTAATGGGGTATCTTCCTCGTTTTGTGCCGCTTCATGAATCTGCAAATGCACATTCCCTATCTCGGTATCCATCCCTATTTGAGTAACCAAACAAACACAATTTCCATTCACCACAGTTGTTCCAGCAAATACCATACATTTCTTCCCCTGGATATCAACATCCTCTGGTACAACTTTAGTGGTCTTACTAACTGCCTCACTCTCACCAGTCAATGATCCCTGCTCAAGCCGAAGAGTTGAACTGATCAAACTCAAAACTCTCATATCAGCCGGTACTTTATCTCCAACTTTCAACTCAACAATATCCCCCGGTACAAGCTCTTTAGCAGGCAAGCTAGAAATCCTTTTACCATCACGGATCACACAAGCAGTCTCTGACTGAATTTCCTTCAATGCCTCCAGTGCCTTCTCGGCATTGCTCTCTTGCCAAACACCGACTATAGCATTAACAATTAGGATCAAGAAAATCACTAAAGGCTCCACGAAAGCCGTGATTTCCTTCTCACCGCCTTCTTCTCCATCTAACCAAGCCAAAACAAACGAAATCACCGCGGCACCAAGCAAAATCCTAACTAATGTATCATTAAACTGATCTAAAATCAACCTCAAAATCGACTGTCCTTCGTGCTTCTCCAATTCATTAAAACCATAGATCTGCCTCCTTTTAACAACCTCATCCTCACTCAAACCGCGATTCCTATCCACCTCGTACTTCTCCTCACATTCCTTCACATCTTTTGACCAAGCCGGAAAAACTTCCTTATCCGACACACTTTTACCACCTATATTCTCTCTCTTCCCATAATCCTCACCTCCTTTTCCCATTTATAACCTCCAGAATCAGCAAAATCTAGTAAAAACCCAGCCAAAATCTCTAAAAATACAGATTCACCTGAAATTCAAAACAAATCGATAAAGTTCAAAATCACAACTAAATCTCATAATCGGACCATTTCATTATCTCAAAATTCAAAACAGGTAACAAAAATTATCTCTAGCAATGATCTAGAACAATCGCAACCATAATAGACCTCCATTATCACAAAATTCAAAACAGGTAACAAAAATTAGCCCTAATAAAGATCTGGAACAACCGCAACTACCATCGAAGCTTCTAGAAGAAAAATAAACACAAATACGTAAGCGAAAGAAATGTTTGAGGAAGCGAAATTTACCAGAAGAGTGGAGATTCGGAGGAGAGAGTGAGAAATGTTACTGTGCAGACGGACTTAGGATAGCTATGGTATGGGTCTCTCTCTCCCTCAATATCTCTCTCGGGAAACTGTAGAGTTGAGAGAATCGAAAAATAAAAGATCTCTGCTCTTTACTTTATAATACTAACAAACATAGATAATTAATAAATAAATAAAAAATAACGATAATAGGAAGAGAAGGTGAAAAAGCGGAGCGCTTGCAGATCGGCTTTTGCTATTAGCTTCTGCGTACTTTCTCACTTTTAATGGACTCTGATTTATTTTAATGTTTTATTTTTTAACTCTTTTGTGCTTTTTGCTATTTCCACTCCTGAAAAAATGTCTAGAAAGCTCCATGGTTTATGAATTGACTATTTTGACCTTTGATAGCGAAACTTAACTGAAATATAGCTAATTTAGATTAGATATAATAAGAACCAGTAATTGTGAATTTAGAACGACAATAGTTTGGAGAGTTTATTTATTAGCATGACAAAATATCAGATATAGAGTGGTCCTACAAGAAAAAAAGAATAAATATGGCATAATTATTGTTGAAATATTAATGTCTGATTTTGAAGTTTGAAATATTTCTTATGCTACTGAATATCAAAGATAAATATATTAATTTTAAGAAAAAAATTGGCATTGTTAATAGTACGTCTATTCAGTTTTAATATTGTGGACTTTATAGCACATTTTACTTATAATCTCAACAATTAAATTATTGAATTCTTTTCCAATAACTTATGCCAAAAAGGGGACAAAAAATAGACAAATGTAAATGGGAAATGATTTTTTTTTTAAAAGAAAATGATTGATCCAACACTTTCCGAGTGCTCAGGGGTTATTTTGTCATTTCGGCTACTAGGTAAGCGGCCATATCATATTCGCTCACAAATGCTTTGACCCGTTACGAAATCGTTTTAGGGGAAAAGTGGGAGGTCATCATAAGCAGAACCAATAATACTGCGCCACGTAATCAAACAGTTGGAAATCTCCTGGTGCTACGACCTTGAGATGACGTGGCAATATATTAGTGGATGCACGTATTTAGAACGATTTCGTGGTAGGACAGTGAATCAACTACTACATGATTAAGTTAATTCATAAAATTAATCTAATTAATAATATTTAATGAAAAGAGAAATTTCCAGGTGCTTACCTTGTGCTAAAGAAAAGGGATTAGAATAATACAAAGAGTGATGACTGGGGATACCTAGGGATACAGCATATTCGCTCTTTCTATACTTTTACTATTTGTTAGATTATTCTATTTTCTTATTTTATATTATTTTGAATCTATGGTAGCTCTCTTTTTAAATTAAAAAAAAAAGATTTTAAAGTTTACTTAGTAAAGGGAGTGTTTGACCAAAAAGTATTAAACCCTTTTAGTTAAACCAATTTAATGAACGGATAAGGGGTGAATCCAAGTTAAAAGTAATAAATCCTAGATCCGAAATCTAACAACTTAAATGGTGTGAATCGTGCTTTAATTAACAAATGCCGAGTTAATGCTCGATGATTAGATATAAATATGAGAGTGAATGCATGCAATAAATGTGATAAATGGCATTTATTGTAATAAGAAGCAATAAGTCACCCAAATGTTAGACAAGGTGGATAATTCCTTCTTTAGAGGCAACGTGTGACAGCATGCAATAGTAGTGAACAATATGCCCTCGGATCTTGTGAATTAAAGGAGAATGTTATATGATGGAATCAAATAAAAGAGACAAGACAAGCTTTTTGTATATTCTTGATAGTCAACTCTCTTACAAGATGTTCTTTTACAGAAGTTTCGAAGCCCTTTTGTTTCCTTTCTCTTCCTATTTATAAGGGATATCCTTAGAAAATCCTAAAGAAGTACAAAGTGGGGGAATATTCAATAGAATATTCCCGTTGGCAACCCTGGGAACATCCTAACTGCTGCATCTGTTTGCTCTCTACTCGACCTCGGCAACGATCTCTCCCTTTGGGCGACTCCTCGCCACGGACAAACTCTTCTCACTCTTCTCTTGCGGAAATGACAAACTCTTCTCACACTTTTGATACAGTTTCCGACGCCACCCCTTTATCGGTAGCTATGCCTACCGGTAGTGGCGAACCCACGGTTGCGGAGGACGAAAGTCCTCCCACCGTGGAGGAGATAGTTCCTCGAAACCCGTCGGTCAGGAACGACTTTCAGAAAGAGCCTTCCCCCGCTCCTGTGCAGGAATTATCAGCCATGGGGTTGAAGCAAATATCTGAGCTGTGGTCTAAATTCCGCATTCCTTCTCACATTGATATTGTTCCAGCGGGGAACGACTCAATACAAGTTCACCGACCTAGGTATTGCGCATTCTACCAATACCCATTTTTGGTGGGTTATTCTCTTCCTCTTCCTCTTCCTCTTCCTCTTCCCCCACTCGCTGAGGAGTTCTGCCGCTTTTACGGCGTCTGCCCGGCACATCTTTCCCCTTATCTATATAAAGCTTTTTTGATGATTGCGAAGTTCACCGAGTTGGCCGGTTGCGAAGTCTCCATTCGTCATCTGCTGCATCTCTGCTCGCCCAGCTTCTACAGGGGCACGTTGATTCATCTCCGTTACCGTGGGACTAAAGGATTGGTGACGGGGATGGATGACAAGGCGAACTGTCGGTTCTGGTGCAATTACTTCTTTATCAGGACCGAACACGTGGTGGCGCATCCAGCCGGGTTCCCTGAGCAGTGGAACTTCAACCGTAATGGCTTTTTACTATTCGTCGAATATTTTTGAATCTTTTCTTTTTTTTGTTTCTGACTCGCTCGTCTTTCTACTTTCAGCCGGTGAGCATCCACCTCCCTTGGTTCCTGATATCGAGGACTGGGTGACTCATTTCTTGCCTCATACCATGGGGATTCGCGACTGGATGTCCTTTAACAAGCGGTTTGGTCCTAAGCCTTTGACTAGTGAGTCTAATTTCTATTTCCACAACCTTCGCTTTCATTATAGCTTAATACTGTCTCGTTGTCGTCCTTGGTTTAAACATGATTTTATCTGTGCCAGGTCGGCGAGCTTCCAAGAAGGCGAAGGCTCCGGTGCCCGCGTTCCGACAGGCAGTCGCGTCGGCTGGAATGCAGTTCGTACTGGTTGAGTCTGCACGAGGGGGTCGAACTCTAGCTCTGCCGTTGGGTGATTCCGCCCCACGGCAGCCATCACATCTGCTGAGACCTATGATCATCGCATCCTACATCTAATTGACGAGTCGTCTCATGACAAGGGGGAGGCGGTACCTAGGAAAAGACGGAGGGTGGAGGTTAGAAGGGCCGACGTTGTTGATACCGAGTCGGAAAGGACCATTGATTTAGATGCGGAGGCGGCCTCTTTACTGAACGTTGAGGCTGCTCCCATGCCGACTATCGTCACGGAGGAAAGATCGTCAACGGCCGAGGCGACCTACGATAGGAGGGAATCTGCTCGGATAGTCGGAGTCGGCTCATCTTCGGCGGATGGAAGGGATAGAACTGTCCTCGTAGAAGATGATGGATCGGGTTCTGACGTCGACCCTGAAGAAGTGCGGGCTTTTGAGGACGGTTTACCCGAGTGGATATAACGACGGAGGGACCTGATCGGCACATAGTCATCCCCGTATATTACGACCTTTTGGCCAACTCAGAACGGGCGGTGCCGGCCTTCGCTCCCCAGTGCGCGAATTCTGAAAATAGGACGTTGCAGACGCTGAAAGATGCGGATTTGTCGTTGGGTATATCTGGCATGGCCTTGCGAGTAAGTTTGCTCTTCCCATGTTAGGTTAAGTTCATTTTGTATGTGTAACTTGCTTCCACTGACCTCTTCTGTTCTTCTTTTTTTGCATGTTAGACCCTTATCATGGAGATCGAGCGCGATCGGTGGGAAGAGCGGAGGACGGCCATTTTCAAGAAGGTGGTATCTAAGTATAAAGAGTACCATTCTAAGCACCGGACGCCAGTCGACTTACTCAGCCAAGACAAGCAGAAAGGCCAGGAGTTGAAGAAGAAGGACGAGGAGCTGAGGGAGAAGGACGAGGAGCTTTTGAGGGCCATCGGCAGATGTAGTGTGCTTGAGGGAGCGCTAAAGGATAAGGAGGACGAGCTCGAGGTGAGCAAGGGAGTGATGGCCGAGAATGCTGACCTCCAGGCGCATGTGGCGTCTTTAAAGGTTGAACTCGAGCAGAGCGAGGAAAGGGCCATCGACTTGAGGGATGAGTTGAGTGCCAAGGTCGAAGAGTTGGGTCGAGCTGAGAAAATCAGAATGGCCGTTGCGGCAGAGGCGGCGGCCCTAGAAGGCGCCCTCCATGTTTGCAAGTCCGAGCGGGCTACTGAGGCGAAAACTTCAGCCTTAAGGAGGCGAGGTTTGAGGAGCGAATCGTGGGTTTGGAGGCGAGTTGTCTGAGTTGAATGAGCAAGTTGTCGGCCTGAGGGCCGAGAAGGTACAACAACAGGCACAACCGTCTACATCTCATATTTCCGCCGATCTCGGTGTGTCGCGGGAGTTGTATGAAATGTGGGTCCATGCTGAGGCCTAACTTGACATATACAGGTCTTTGAAGGCGGCTAGGAAGATTTTCGAGGCGAAATTTGAGGATGTTCGTGTCAAGGCACGTGCAACTCGTGACGTATGTGGTTATGATCCTGGTACGCCCGGCGGGGACGATGACGAAGATGCTTTAGATGGGCTTGCCTCCGACCCTTGGTACGCTGATGAGTATGCTGGTGACATCGGCGATGGGGGGAACAACGCGGCGTGAAATCTTTGTACTTGGATGTGTTTTGTTGTTCTCTTTTTGTGGGGGCGCCTTTCCAGCCCTTTGTAAAAATGTATTGTAATGGAACAGTCGTCTTTTGTTGTGTATTTCTAGATCTCATTTCTTCTCTTTTGTTTTGTGAGGAAGTCCTTGACTTTTGGTTTGGTTCGAACGAGGTCATTGATTCGGATGGAGTCGAGTGTAAGTTAACTCGAGCGAGGTCGAATGTAGGCTAATTTGAACGAGGTCGAATGAAGATTAATTCGAACGAGGTCGAATGTAGGCTAATTCGAAGAAGGTCGAATGCAGATTAGTACAAACGAGGTCGAATGCAGATTAATTCGAACGAGGTCGAATGTAGGTTAACTCGAACGAGGTCGAATGTAGATCAATTCGAGCGAGGTCGAATGTAGATCAATCCGAGCGAGGTCGAATGTAGATCAATTCGAGCGAGGTCAAATATAGGTTTCCTTTGCATTGGCGTGATGTGCAAATTTGGTGGAGGTGTGTGAGAATGTCATTGCTTTGTTTATTCATTGGAGAATATTACATTTCTTTTCGGTCCGTACATACATTCGATTAGTCCCAGTCTATCTAGTCTCTTCATGGATCGGCCTAGAGAAGTAGTCAATAGGCGGGGCGATGAACTTAATACTTAAACTCCGAGACACCCCCTTTGTCCCCTCATTAAAAACCTCCCTGAGAAAACCCAATTGGGACAAAACTCGGGTGAGGGAAAAAGAGTACGACTTGGAGGACGTCCCTCTTCAGAAGTTGAAGTATTTGAGGTGCGCGATGTTCTAATTGTTTGGTAGTAATTTTCCCTCCATTGTTTCTAGCTGGAATGATCCTTTGTTTGCTGTTGCCGTGATTTTGTATGGTCCGTCCCAATTGGTTCCGAGTTTGCCTTCCCGTGGGTCTTGCTCGCTGGCGTTTTGGCTTTGAGTATATAGTCCCCTACCTTGAGTGGTCTGACTTTGGCTTTTTTGTTGTAGTATCGTTTTGCTTGCTGTTTTCGAGCTATCATTCTTACGTAGGCCATGTCTCTTCGCTCATATGTTTCGTTGAGGTCTTGCTTTCTGCTTTCATCGTTACATGATCCGCTCTCGTTGGAGTATCTTAGACTTGGTTATACGACTTCGACTGGTATCACTGCATCAGTCCCATAGACTAGTGAATATGGTGTTTCTCCTGTGCTGGTTTTTGGCGTGGTGCGGTATGCCCATATCACTTCCGGTAGAAATTTCGGCCACAGTCCCTTGGCGTCCTCAAGCTTTTTCTTCATGATGTTCAGTATTATTTTGTTGGAGGACTCCGCCTGACCGTTGCCTGCGGGGTGATATGGCTTGGAGAGTATTCGCTTGATGTGCCATTTTTCAAAGATTTCGACGGTCTTTTTTCCCCGGTGAATTGGGGTCCGTTGTCACAACTGATTTCTTTGGGGATGCCGAAGCGGCATATGATGTTCCTCCATATGAATGTGATAACTTCTTATTCGCGTATTTGGCGAATGCACTTGCTTCTACTCACTTGGAAAAATAGTCAATTAAAACCAAAAGAAACCGTATATTACCTCGTCCTGCTGGGAGGTGTCCGACTATGTCCATCCCCTATTTGATGAACGGCCAAGGCGATGTGACTGAGTGGAGGTGTTTGCCCGCCTGATGGATCATTGGAGCGTATTTTTGGCATTGTTCGCACTTTCTAACAAAGTCGGCGGCTTCCTTTTTCATGGTAAGCCAGTAGTAGCCTTCCCGTATGAGGCATCTAACGAGGGATCGATTACCAGTATGGGCTCCACAGTGGCCTTCGTGCACTTCTTTGAGGACGCGCCTAGTTTGATTTGGTCCTAGGCATTTCGCCAAGGGACCACCAAATGTTCTTTTGTAAAAGTCATGGTTGATGACGCTGTATTTGGCCCGCCTACATTCGAAGCTTCTTGGCTTCTTTTTTGTTGGGTGGGAGCAATCCGTCTTGCAAATACGACATAATACGATTGCGCCTGTCCTAGGTCAAGTTTATAGTGCGTACCTCGATTTGGTCTATTAACGAACGGAGGAGGGTGACTACGTTTTCTTTTCCGTTTATGTTCTTGGTGGATGTTGCTAATTTGGCGAGGCCATCTGCTTCGATGTTTTGTGCTCGGGGTATTTGGTCGAGTTGGCACTCGTTGAACTCGGGCAGCAGCTTATGAATTTCTGCCTGATATTTTTGTAGCCTTTGTTCTTTGATATGGAAAGTCCTTGTGACTTGGTTGACGACGAGTAGCGAGTCACATCGGAGGATGACTCTCTGTGCACCATACTTAAGATCTAGTTTCAGTCCTGCAATTACGACCTCATACTCGGCGTCGTTATTAGTCATGTCGGGACACCGCATGGACTAGCGAATGACTTCGCCTGTTGGGACCTCTAGCACGAGTCCCAGTCCAGATCCTGACGCGTTGGAGGCGCCATCGGTGTACAGGACCCATAGGTCCGATAACTTGGTGGAAGTATGGGTGGCTTCCTGCTCGACTTCAGGCAATATTTTGGCGCTGAAGTCGGCGAGTACTTGTGACTTTATCGCCGTTCGCGGCTGATATGTTATATCGTGCTCGCTTAATTCGATGGTCCACTTGGCCAATCTACCCGACAGCTCGGATTTATGTAGGATGCTTCTTAGGGGGAAGGTCGTGACTACCGAGATGGGGTGGCATTGAAAATAAGGTCTTAGCTTTCGGGAAGCTACGACTAATGCCAGAGCCAGTTTTTCGAGGTGGGGATACCTCGTCTCGGTATCGACCGGGATTTTGCTAGTGTAATAAATTGGAGATTGCGCACCTATGTTTTCGCAGACTAATACTGCACTTACTGCAACGTCCGATACGGCCAAGTAGATTAAGAGACGCTCGCCGGGTTCTGCCTTAGCGAGTAATGGGGGCGAGGAGAAGTACGCCTTTAATTCTCTTAGTGCACTGATGCATTCGGAATTCCACTGGAGTCCATTGTCCTTTTTGAGTACATTGAAGAATTTATGGCATCTGTTGGAGGATCGTGAGATGAACCTTGACAGGGCGGCTATATGACCAGTCAGTTTCTGCACTTGTTTCTTGCTGGTCAGAATTTCAGGTATTCCCTTTATAGCCTTGATTTGGTCGGGATTGACCTCGATGCCTCTCTGTGATACCAAGAAACCGAGGAACTTTCCCGAGGTCACGCCGAAAGCACACTTTTCGGGGTTTAGCTTCATGCCATATCGTATAAGTATGTCGAAGGCTTCTCTCAGATGGTCGATATGGTCCTCTTTTCTTTTTGATTTGACCAACATGTTGTCTATATAGAGTTCCATCGTTTTGCCAAGTTGTTCTTTGAACATCTTGGTGTCCAGCCTCTGATAGGTCGCCCCTGCATTTTTCAATCCAAACGACATGACTCTGTAGCAGTACGTCCCTTGGTGGGTGATGAAGGTGGTCTTCTCCTGGTCCTCTTCCTCCATGAGGATCTGATTGTAGCCTGAGTAGGCGTCCAAGAAGCTTAATAACTCGTGCCCCGCTGTTGCGTCGATGAGCTGATCGATGTGAGGTAACGGGAAGGAGTCTTTTGGACAGGCTTTGTTTAGGTCCGTGAAGTCCATGCACATGCGCCATTTCCCATTTTTCTTTTTCACCATGACCACATTGGCGACCCATTGGGGGTACTTTGACTCCCGAATGGAACCGTTGGCGAGAAATTTTTCTACCTCTTCGTGGACGGCCTCGTAGATTGATTGCACATTAAACTTTCTTCTGATTTGTCGTACTGGCGGGTAGAGTGGATCGACATTCATTTTGCGTATTGCGATGTCTCTCGGGATACCTAGCATATCTGCATGGGAGAAAGCAAATAGATCGACATTCACATTAGATCGGCATTATCAGTTAAAAATTTATGGAATTTACTTGGCTCTGTGAGTTTGTGGCCGATATAGGCTTTTTGCTGTGGTCGCTTTCATCGAGCTGGACGGGATCGAGGTCTTCCACTGTTGACTCTACAGCTTCTACGACGTCGGGGTCTCTAATGACGTATGTTTGTTCGTTAGACTCGGGCCCCGACTTCGGTAATTGCTATGGTCCTGAGCCTTCCTCTCTTAACTGTTGGGTGTATGTGCAATCTTGGGCGATGCGGTAGCATTATTGAGTTGTGCGATGTTCACCGCAGATGCTGAATATTCTCTATGGGGTGGGGTAGGGAACTTGATGACCTGGTATAAACTGGACGGGATGGCCCTCATGGCGTGTATCCAAGGTCGCCCTATAATGGCGTTGTAGGTGGTGTCTTGATTCATGACATGGAATGTTGTTTCAAGGGTGACGCCCCCGGCCAGTACGGGTAATGTTATCTCTCCGGAGGTTCGTTCAACTGCATTGTTAAAACCTGTTAGTATTATGCAACGTGGTACTATCTTATCCTCGAGTCTCATTTGTGTGAGAACTCTGGGATGGATAATACACGCGCCGCTCCCGTCGTCTACCATGATTCTTTTTACATTAGTATCTAAAATTCGTAAACTAATGACAAGCGCTCGAAGTGAGGAAAGGTCAAACCGTGGGTATCTAAATTATCCAAGATGATACTGTCTTCGAGGTCATCATACCATTCATGGGTGATCGACTGCTTCAATTTGTGTGTGGTGGTGAATTTCACATGGTTGATTGTTGCTTCACTGCCTCCGCTGATGATCATTTGGATGATGCGGGCGGGGCAGGGTGGTTTTGGGGGGCCTTGGTGCGATTCTCGTCCGCGGGCGAAGTTGGCTCTCCCTCGGTCGCTCATCACCTCTTTTAAATGTCCTTGGTGGAGCATGTTCACTACTTCTTGTCGAGGGCTATGCAATCTTCGGTCTTGTGGCCTCGTTCCTGATAGAACTTATAGAGGGCATTTGACTTTCTGGTGTTTGGGTCCGACTTCATCTTTTGCGGCCATTTCACCTTGGGACCGAGCTTCTCCAGGGCGTAGACTATTTTTGAAGGAGATACACAGAAATTGTGAGCAGATAAAAGTGGAGGCATACCTCTCTCATTTCGATGAGTTCCTGTCTGTGGCCGGGACGCCCCTTCGGCTTGGCGGGGAGGTTATGGTATGGTCGCTCTGTTGTATGGTTGGTGCCTTTCCCGATTGAGGCGTGGTCCTGCGTGATCTCTTTGGCTGTCATTCGATCGATCCTTTCTTGATTCCGTTTGGATTGTCGTTAGCCGTTGGGTTGGACCATTGAGGTCCTCTTCATCTGCTCTCACCTCGGCGCAGTAAGCGTTGTGAATTTCTTTCCAAGTGGTGGGAGGGTATTTCATGAGTCTGCTTAATAATTTTTTGGTCGCCTTGACTCGTTCCTGTTCAGCCCATTTTGAAAGGCCGCTACTGCCATCCCTTCTGACACGTTTGGCAGGCTCATTCTTACCCTATTGAACCGGGCGAGGAAGTACCTGAGTCCTTCACCAAGCGATTGTTTAACAGCGAATATGTCACTCACTCTGGCTTCTGCTTTCTTGGCCCCGGCATGGGCGGTGACGAACTTGTCGGCCATTTCTTCGAACGTCATTATGGAACGTGCTCGCAATTGTGAGTACCATGTCAAGGCCCCCCTGTTAGGGTTTCGCCGAACTTCTTCAGCAGCACCGATGGTACCTGTTCTTTCGATAGGTCGTTGCCATTCACCACCGTGACGTAATGAATGATATGGTCTTCAGGGTCCGTTGTGCTTTCATATATTTTCAAATATGGTGGCATTTTGAAAGTTTTGGGTATGGCATGTGGGGCTACCTCCTCTCTATATGGTTGTTCCATAAACCGGCCGACGTCTCTTTTTGGCAGGAGTTTCGGGGTGCCTAATATTTTATCGACCCTTTCTTGGTGTTCCCTCATTTGGTCGCGGAGTCCTTTGTTATCGTTTTCCATTTCTTCCATTTTCTTCAGAACAGCTACGGGGGCGTCGTTACCTACATCGACAGCGGTGTGAGTGTTACCTGTTGGGGGAGGGGCGTGTTGCTCATTGACAGTTATTGGGGTGTCCACTCTTGCGGTGTTCCTACTCGCCCCTTGAGCGGGTTTGTCGAGTATGCTGCTTAGGGTGCTTGTCAGCCACGCCTCCAGTAACTTTTTCACTGCGGGCGGGGCTTCTCCTGTCATGGACGTGGAGGCTCCCTTCTCACGCGAAACGGTTACACTACCATGAGGAGGGGGTGAGTCACTTTGTCTTGGTGAGGCGCTCGGCGTCACATCTTCCTCGTCCTCCCCGCTCACCTCATTGATGGTGCCTAGGAGGTTAGTAGTGACACCCATCACTGCTTTCAGTCTTTCCTCTCCTTTTCCTGCCATGGTTAGCTTGTACAAACAAGAAAGGGAAAGGTTTTGTTGTTGCTTTTTCAGATCTAGAAGAAACTAAACTATTTAACCAGGACCTCCCCACAGACGACACCAAATTGTTTGACCAAAAAGTGTTAAACCCTTTTTAGTTAAACCAATTTAATGAATGGATAAGGGGTGAATCCAAGTTAAAAGTAATAAATCCTAGATCCGAAATCTAACAACTTAAATGGTGTGAACCGTGCTTTAATCAACAAAAGCCGAGTAAATGCTCGTGTGATTAGATATAAATATGAGGATGAATGCATGCAATAAATGTGATAAATGGCATTTATTGTAATAAGAAGCAATAAGTCACCCAAATGTTATATGGGGTGGGTGATTCCTTCTTCAGAGGCAACGTGTGACAACATGCAATAGTAGTGAACAATATGCCCTCGGATCTTGTGAACTAAAGGAGAATGTTATATGATGGAATCAAATAAAAGAGACAAGACAAGCTTTTTGTATATTCTTGATAGTCAACTCTCTTACAAGATGTTCTTTTACAGAAGTTTCAAAGCCCTTTTTGTTTCCCTTCTCTTCCTATTTATAAGGGATATCCTTAGAAAACCCTAAAGAAGTACAAAGTGGGGGAATATTCAATAGAATATTCCCGCTCGCAACCCTGGGAACATCCTAACTGCTGTGTCCGTTTGCTATCTACTCGACCTCGGCACCGGTCTCTCCCTTTGGGCGACTCCTCGCCACTGAATCATATTCGGTCTCGACCTCGGCCTCATACCGTCCGTCTGCATTCGCCAAACTGAATCTAATTTTGACCCATACAGGGAGAAAGAAAATTAACATCAGTTATAAGTCGATTGCAAGTAATTATCTACGCTAAGAATGTGTTGGTACTTGTTTATACATTTGCTTACTGCGATGCAGTTATATATGGTTGACTTTTGAATTATAACTAAATAAATTTAAAATATTTAGACGGCAAGTGTATAGAGATTAAACTCCAATAAATATACATTAGGAAATAAACTATAGTTCAAATACATTGAAGCCCCCATGACCTTTCTTTAATAATTCTATTACGTCAGAAAATAAAATTTCTATTGTGTTATGAAATAATAAAAGAAGAAGAAGAGTATTACAGAGAAAAGTAGATGGAGAGAATTTTTATTGATTTGGGATGATTTACAATGGAATAAAACCCTCTATTTATAGGGAGAGAGTAACTTAGCCACCAAGTAATAAACCCTAGAATCTCTCTAAATATGGACATTCACCATAAATAAAATTCTATTTATAACACTCCCCCTTGAATGTCTATTCAATAGATAATGTGCCTCGTTAAAACCTTAACTAAAATAAAACCCAGTGGGAGAAAAACTCTAGAGAAGGAAAAAGAGTACACATATCTAATAATACGCCTTTTGGTTGCCTCGTTAAAAACCTTGCAAGGAAAACCCATTGGGACAAAACCTTGTAAGGGAAAAAGAGTACAACGCGCATTAACTCTCCCTGATGAGAGCATCAATTCACATCTTTGAGCTTTCACATCCCAATCTTGTGCACTAGCTTCTTGAAGGTTGACGTCGGCAGAGATTTGGTAAATAAATCGCCCATATAAACTCCAATGAATATGTTGCACCTTGAAAATTCTCGCTATCATATTATCATGCTTATAGTTATAGCAAGATANAGAGAAGGAAAAAGAGTACACATATCTAACAATACGCCTTTTGGTTGCCTCGTTAAAAACCTTGCAAGGAAAACCCAGTGGGACAAAACCTTGTAAGGGAAAAAGAGTGCAACGCGCATTAACTCCCCCTCATGAGAGCATCAATTCACATCCTTAAGCATTTGCATTCCAATCTTGTGCACCATCTTCAAAAGATCGTTGGTAGATATTTGATAAACAAATCAACCATATTAACTTGAATGAATATATTGCACCTTGAAATCATCATTCTTGATAGATATATAATGTCTTCATATAATGTCGTGGAATGACTTTTCAATATCTCCATAGAGGTATTCTCGCTATCACATTATCATGCTTATAGTTATAGCAAGATACATATGTGCACAAATTGCACTGAGGATGTGGTACTTCAAGATCAAGAATTGTATATGCTTCAAGCAACTTAAATCCTTCATGGATTGTCATATAAGTTAAGTCATATAATAGACTTTAGATGCATATCAAGTTTTCATGTCATACTAGACATATAAGATATCGAAAACTGATTGCACATATCATTGACTTTATACTTTCAAGTGTTTGAACTACATGTTCAAAACTACATGTCTCCATATGAAACCAATTCTACTTGAATTGTTTCTTCAGACTTAAGATCCTCATATATATATTTAGCGCTATCATAGATGTCGTCGGCGAACATTTTATATCGGTTTCAACCTCCTTATTTTTCATAAAGACATAACATAGAGATCTCTTTATTCATATATTCAGGTACCTGAATCTCTCATGAGATCTTATGAAGTGTTATGTCATGTGATCTTCTAGATCACTTGCCTCCTTTATTATGATCATTTCGATCATTTGCTCATCTTCTTTATCAAGAAGTTTATTTGAAACCGATTTGTCTATATGCTTTAAGCGTACCATAGACTTTGTCCTTCTAGGACTTAATATGAGCATTTGCAATAAGAATATAGTTACTTTCTTTGGGCCAGCAAATACGTTTGGCATGCTTTGCAATATATTGCAAATGAATTATCTTTTATGAACTTCAAGTTCATATTATTTTATTCGAGGATCTAGATGTACAAATGATAATTCATTCCACGTAACTTTTTCTCAACTGTTTATCATGTCTCCCCCTCATGTTCGAAAAACTAACTTGCTTCCTCAACTTTGAGAATCCATCTTTGTGCGTTATGGTGTTAATCAAAATATACACCGCACATCAATAATAATAAGATGGAATTATTTGGTTCCTGACCCTGAACCACTTGTGAGGGGAGAAAATAATATACTTTCGTATATAACGTATATCAAACTGATATAGATAACTTTGTTCTCATAAGCAATTGTTTAGCTATTAAGTAGAGGCACTTAATAAATTATTTTTCTAAACCAACTGTGATGTAAACCAACTTATCAAGATGAACTATCTTGAATAAAAAATCTGAAAATTATGCTCTAAATCAAATTATTGAGCAAGTTACCTCGCAAACACCATGTTGCGGGTTATTAATAATCGCACATGTAACCATCTCATAGATGCATCTTATGTGGTATACATGGCAGGTGAATGAGCCCATATTCACCTTTGATATTTCCAGCATTCATGGGATTCAATCCCAATTTTAGTTGGTCTATTAATTAACGAGAACAAGCAATGTAAGAGAATTCGTAAAGAACTTTCTAGTTCTTTAATATTTACCCATGAATTCTCTTTTATTTTTTGCACATCATACTTGAATTAACATGGCTAAACCAATTATGCCAACTGCATAAATTATCAATATTGATAAACTTCAGGTTTACACCATGATGTGTGCAATTATGAATAAACTCCAAGTTTATTATGATATGGGTTTTTATATCAATAAATATCCACTTCATTGTGGTATTCTTTTGTTTATGTAGTACAAATTGGAGAATAAAGCGGGTAGCTTTTCACATACATATTACCCCGCTACAAGTTGTAATAATAGAAGATATTAAATCTTTCCTTTATTTATAGTCTCAATATAATCAACCGCTTTCGCGTATACTTTGGAAACTGAATAAGTTTCTTTGAGACTTACTACAACACAATACCTTATTGGTAATTAATTGTGTTTCTCCAAAATAGTATAATTGGCTCTTGCAGAGTTCTCAATTAATTTTGTAGTACCACATATTCATCAACACCCATATGGTGAATATCTCTTTTAAAGAGAAAGTTATACCATTATGGTTATGGTCAAAATTATATGCAAGATCTGTTTCTTGCATTACCGTTAATCACAATGCCAAAATATTTTGGCGTACAATAGGTACGTGACCAATGACCATTCATGCCATAATAATGACATTATTTTCTTATATCATCTCAAACCTTCTTTTAGAGGTGAGTGCGGTATATTCACTACCACTAGCACGTTCATATTCTTTGAAGAATGAATATGTATTTATAAATCAGATGTTGTCACATTCACATCATGAATGGACCATAATCATCTATATGTGCGTTATAAATTCTCATGTCAAATCGATGACAAATATTACTTTCATAGAGTGAAAGATTATTTTGAGAATCCTTATTATTCTCATTATCACAATGATGACGATCATAATTTCGTCTATTGCCACGTCCACATCCATTGATACATTCATAGTAATAATTTTGTCTTCTTTCAGACTTATCACATACTGCTATCACATTCTCTTAAGGGAATGAGAATGGAGCAAATTCAATGGGACGGGTTTTCAATTCTTTGTCCACAATCATACGTGAATTTGATCATGACGGGCATAGAAATTTTACCACTTCAGGTGGTTATAATTTCTTACAAACTCCTTTAGAGTTATAATCAAACTTTGTTGTCTTTGCTTGTATATAAAATCAAATTATAGAATTTTAAGAATTTAAAAGAGAAAAATAAAGTAAAATACTTACCTTAAATCCAGAATTTAATCATGAAGGAAGTTCATGGAATAATTGGCAATCATTATACTCAATCCCAAAGCTTATACTCAATTGGTTAGAGTCTTGTGCTGATAACGTGTTATGAAATAATAAAAAAAGAAGAAGAGTATTACAGAGAAAAGTAGATGGAGAGAATTCTTATTGATTTGGGATGATTTACAATGGAATAAAACCCTCTATTTATAGGGAGAGAGTGACTTAGCCACCAAGTAATAAACCCTAGAATCTCTCTAAATATGGACATTCACCATAAATAAAATTCTATTTATAACATATTGATACTATTAAGCTTATGTCATGGACCTTGGTACACAACAACAATATACCCGGTATATTCCCACAGTGTGGGTCTGGGAAGGGTGATGTGTTGTAGGCTATAAGCAAACCTTACACCTACCTTGTGGAGGTAGAGATGTTGTTTCCGATAGACTCTCGACTCAAGAAAAAAAATACTGAAGAAGTCATGTTGAAAGTAATGAAGACAGTAACAACAATAAATAGCACGCAATAAGAAAATCGAAACAAGGAAAAACAACAAGTAGTAAATAGAAATCAAAGACAAAGATAATACAAGAAAGATAATAATAATACCATCAATATGTAAACACGAAATATCCCAAACCCAATTACCTATTAACCTATTACCTCAATGGTCGACCTTCATATCCTTTTATCTAAAACGATGTCCTCGATGAAGTTGTTTCGTGTCCATTTTGATCAAACATATTAGGAATGGTGGTTGGGGTCCTTTTGCACATCTAGATCGTACAAGTACTGAAAGCGAAGCACAAGACAAACAAATAATTTATAGAAGTTTGAAAAGCATATTGTCCACTACGAAAAGTAACAAAAGGGGGTATTTTTGGTACAAAGCAGTACAAACAAGAAGTATCCATGGAAAACAGCTCATCAGAATTGAGATCTGGTCATTACTTAAAGCTGTATCTATTATTACTAACTCTCTATTTATTTGACTGGCCGCGGATTGAGCTAATCACTTTCACTAACTCTATAAAAAAGCAGCAAAACAAATGGAGAATAAGTCGTAATATAGGATATTAGAGTTTCGAAATAATGTTTTGCATTCGTCTTTAAGGAAAATGTTCACAAACAGAAAAAGTACACAAATAAATGGATGATGTTGTCTAATAATGTTAGAGACAATAACAGAGGAAAAAATTGTTGGAATATTTGGGAATTGAAAGTACGAACGCATATAATTAAGTAGTTCTACAAGAAGATTGTCAAAGGTATATAAACAAATGTTATAAGCCATAGATGACAGTAATGTTTGACCAATAATGTGAAAACGGAGAAGATCCTTTCAACATATTATTAAGTTTTACGTATTTTATTATGCTGGGGATGTGTGATGGTTTGTTAATTAATTATGTTATCTTCAAGATATGAAATACATTTACAAGTAGTGCAGTTTTCTTTTCTCAACTCGATGTTTGTTATTCGCATTAGGACCCCGATTAATTTAAATTTGCGCCAATTCATTCTCAAAGTTCAAATCCGAGACGTCTAATTAAGGGTGAAAGGATTTTATCCATCCTACCACACCTTTTGTTGGTACTACGCTTATGCTCTCTACCAGAAATTTATTCATTCTATCGAAGAATCTCAATAATCTTTCAACTCCATATATAATTATAATATTGTTATAAATAGATTTTTATTTAAGGTGAATGTCTATATTTTAGAGATTTTAGGGATTTTACTTGGTGGCTAAGTCACTCTTTTCCTATAAATAGAGATGTCATATTCCATTGTAATTGATCCCAAATCAATAATAATTCTCTCTCTCTCTACTTTTCTCTTCAATGCTCTTCTTCTTCTTCTTTTATTGTTTTATAACACGTTATCAGCACGAGACTCTAACCAATTGAGTAGCAGCTTTGGGATTGAGCATAATGATTGTCAATTGTTCCATGAACTTCTTCATGATTAAATTCTGGATTTAAGGTAAGTATTTTACTTTATTTTTCTCTTTTAAATTCTTGACATTCTATAATTTGATTTTAAATACAAGCAAAGACGATGAATTTTGATTGTAACTCTAATGGAGTTTGAAAGAAATTATAACCACCCAAAGTGGTAAAATTTTTATGCCTTGCCATGATCAAATTCATGTATGATTGTGGGCAAAGAATTGAAAACTCGTCCCATTGAATTTGCTTCATTCTCATTCCCCTAAAAGAATATGATAGCAGTATGTGATAAGTCTAAAAGAAGACAAAATTATTTCTATGAATGTATCAATGGATGTGGACGTGGCAATAAACGAAATTATAATCGTCATTATTGTGGTAATGAGAACAATAAGGATTCTCAAAATAATCTTTCACTTTATGAAAGTAATATTTGTCATCGATTTGACATGAAATTTTGTAAAACACATGTAGATGATTATGGTCTATTCATGATGTGAATGTGACAACAAGTGATTTATGAATACATATTTATTCTTGGAAGAATATGAACGTACTAGTGGTAGTGAATATACCACACTCACCTCTAGAATGAGGTTTGAGGAAAAATAAGAAAATAATATCATTATTATGGCATGAATGGTCATTGGTCACATACCTATTGTACGCCAAAATATTTTGGAGGGCAACAGTAATGCAAGGAACAGATCTTGTATAGAATTCTGACCATGACCATAATGGTATAACTTTCTCTTTAAAAGAGATATTCACCATATGGATGTTGATGAATATGTGCTAGTACCAAATTAATTGAGAGCTCTGGAAGAGCCAATTATTACTATTTTGGAGGAATAAAATCGATTATCAATAAGGCATTGTGTTGTAGTAAGTCTCAAAGAAACTTAATTGAGTTTCTAAAGTATTCAAGAAAGCGGTTGGTTATATTGAGACTATAAATACAAGAAAGATTTAATATCTTCTATTACTACAACTTGTAGCGGGGTAATATGTATGTAAAAAGTTACCCACTTTATTCTCCAGTTTGTACTACACAAATAAAAAAAATACCACAATAAAGTGGATGTTTATTGATATAAAAATTCATATCATAATAAATTAGGAGTTTATCGATAATTGCACACGTCATGGTTTAAATATGAACTTTATCAATATTGATAATTTATTTATTTGGGACGATTGATTTAGCCATGTTAATTTAAGTATGATGTGCAAAAATAAAAGAGAATTCACATGGGTAAATATTAAAGAACTAGAAAGTTCTTTACGAATTCTCTTATGTTACTTGTTCTCATTAACTATAGACCAACTAAAATTGGGATTGAATCTCATGAATGCTGGAAATATCAAAGGTGAATATGACACATTCACCTGCCATGTATACCACAAATGAGATGGTTACATGTGCGATTATTATTAACCCGCAACATGATGTTTGCGAGGTAACTTGCTCAATAATTTAATTTCGAGCATAATCTTCATATGTTCTATTCAAGATAGTTCATCTTGATAAGTTGGTTTACATCACATTTGGTTTAGCAAAATAATTTATTGTGTGCCCCCACTTAATAGCTTAACTATTGCTTATGAGAACAAAGTTATTTATATCAGTTTGATATACGTTATATACGAAAGTATATTACATTCTCCCCTCACAAGTAGTTCAGGGTCAGGAACCAAATAATTCCATCTTATTATTATTGATGTGCGGTGTATATTTTGATTAACACCATAACGCATAATGATGGGTCCCAAAGTTGAGGAAGTAAGTTAGTTTTTCTAACATGAGGGGGAGACAGGATAAACAATTGAGAAAAAGTTACGTGGAATGAATTATTATATGTACATCTAGATCCTCGAATAAGATAATATGAACTTGAAGTTCATAAAAAGATAATTCATTTGCAATATATTGCAAAGCATGATAGACGCATTTGCTGACCTAAAGAAAGTAACTATATTCTCATTGCAAATGCTCCAACTAAGTCCTAGAAGGACAAAGTCTATGGTGTGCTTAAAGCGTATAGATAAATTGGTTTCAAATAAACTTCTTGATAAAGAAGATGAGAAAATGATCAAAATAAAGGAGGCAAGTGATCTAGAATATCACATGACATAACACTTCATAAAATCTTAGGAGAGATTCAGGTCTACAGGTACCTGAATATATGAATGAAGAGATCTCTATGTTATGTCTATATGAAAATAAGGAGGTTGGAACCGATATAAAATGTTTGTCGGCGACATCTATCATAGCGCTAAGTATAGATGAGAATCTTAAGTCTGTCGAATACAGACACAAAAATATTGGCAAATGGAAGAGACACAATTCGAATAGAATTGGTTTCATATGAAAGACATGTAGTTTTGGACTTGCAGTTCAAATACTTGAAAGTATAAAGTTAATGGTATGTGCAATCACCTTTATCTATCTTATGTCTAGCATGACATAAAAAATTGATATGCATCTAAAGTCCATTCATATGGCTTATACGACAATCCCTGAAGGATTTAAATCGCTTAAAGCATATACAATTTTTGGTCCTGAAGTACCACATCCTAAGTGCAATTGTGCACATATGTATCTTGCTATAACTATAAGCATGATAATGTGATAGAGAGAATACCTCTATAGAGATACTGAAAAGGCTATTCCACGACATTATATGAAGATATTACATATATACAAGAATGATGATTTCAAGGTGCAACAAATTCATTCAAGTTGATATGGATGATTTGTTTATCAAATCTCTACCAACGATGTTTGAATATGGTGCACAAGATTGGAATGCGAAGGCTCAAGGATGTGAATTGATGCTCTCATCAGGGGGAGTTAATATGCGTTGTACTCTTTTTTCCTTACAAGATTTTGCCCCGCCGGGTTTTCCTTGCAAGGTTTTTAACGAGGCAACCAAAAGACGTATTGTTAGATATGTGTAATCTTTTTCTTTTACTAGAATTTTTCCACTGGGTTTTATTTTAGTTAATAACGAGACACATTATCTGTTGAATAGACATTCAAGGAGGAGTGTTATAAAT
Source organism: Nicotiana attenuata (assembly GCF_001879085.1). Classification (NCBI taxonomy): domain Eukaryota; kingdom Viridiplantae; phylum Streptophyta; class Magnoliopsida; order Solanales; family Solanaceae; genus Nicotiana; species Nicotiana attenuata. The sequence continues at coordinate 95,701 of NW_017671091.1, read as the reverse complement.
AGAGTTTTATTTAAGGTGAATGTCTATATTTTAGAGAGATTTTAGGGATTTTACTTGGTGGCTAAGTCACTCTTTTCCTATAAAAAGAGAGGTCATATTCCATTGTAATTGATCCCAAATCTATCAGAATTCTCTCTATCTCTCTCTATTTTTCTCTTCAATGCTCTTCTTCTTCTTTTATTGTTTTATAACAAATATAAATTTATTTATTATTATTTTGCTCCAAATCATGTGAACTTATTAGACTTTCTAGGGAAGGAAAGAATTTCGAGGATGTTACGCTTATTGTTTACAAAAGGAAAAGTCTCAAGTAAGAAGCAATGCCTTGATCAGTACTAAATTTACTTGCTTTTAAGTATACTAGTGTATTTTCCTTTTCTTTTCTAGGTAAATTATGCTATTAATTTGCTGTATGAACACATCTTGCCAAGTAATTTCCGTGAATTGTACGTTGATTACTTTACTGAATATATTTCTATGGCCTATTAAGCAGTTAAGTACCCGACTTGTTAAACTTATAATTAGAGCTTTTTGGCAACGTAATTGATAAAATAGGCAAAGTCGTTTCTTCTACTTTGAAATGATCTTGGAATAGCAACTTCTTCATCCATTTACAATAAATCTGATGGTGGCAACTATGGAATTACTTGACACAATAAGATAAAAGTCCCGTTAGAGATTTCTTGTTGTTCAATATATATTTAAAAATAGTTAATAAAAAAGTCAATGAATGTCGTCGACTTTGTTCTATTAGTTAATGATAAATAACTTAACTGTTGTCACAAAATAAAAATTCTTTTGGATTTAAGTTATATTCATAGAAGATACAAAGATTTTTTACGCTATCAATAAATTCTATTGTGATAGTAGGTTAGTCACTATTTTTGTCAAATTAATTATTAATATTTGTTACTCCATAATAATTCAAATATAATTATTTTATATATGGCCTGGTTGCGTAAATAATTATTAAGGGCATAATTGAACCAAAAAAATAACGACGGTAGCATTTTTGGTCAATAGATGGACGAATGACATATCTGTACTAAATCGAATAGTCTGAGGCAGTTTGGGCCCGTTTCCGTTCCTTTTTATGTCATTTCAGGGGGAGAAATTCAAAAATAGCCAGATTTACAAGTGGTCGTTTAAAAATAGCGCAGTTTCAAAAGTAATCGAAATTTAGCCACTTTTCATGTAAAGATAAATCTGAGTGAAAACACTGTTCAAAATCCGAAAAATATGCCAGTATATTATGCTGGAGTTCCAGCATAAGTATACTTGAACTCCAGCATATTATACTGCAGTTCCAGGATAAGTATGCTGGAACTCCAGCATAATATGATGGAGTTCCAGCATAAGTAAACTAGAACTCTAGCATAATATACTGGAGTTCCAGCAAAGTATACCGGTCCAGTATAATATGCTGGAAGTTCATACACAAGTGCTCGAATCTCCAGTATATTATGCTGGAACTTTCCGTGTGTTGGAGTTCCAACATAATATGCTGGAAGTTCATACACAGGTGCACCGAACTCCAGTATATTATGCTAGACCGGTCTCTGTTGCAGCAAAATAGTGGCTATTTTTCATTGACTTGGTAAACGCTGGCTATTTTTAAATGACCAGTCCGAAAACTGGCTAGACCGTGCTATTTTTACCATTTCAGGGTATAAGATTTGGAAACAGTTCTCTCAACAAGCACCATAGCTCCAAATGGGCCTCATATTGTTTGGGCCCACGTCTACGGAATAGTTGATTTGATATGGGCTTTAGCGTCAAGTGGGCTACATTAGATTCCAAGTTATAGTGCCTAATTTTCTGAAAAAATGATACTACATAGTCGCTGTAAAAATAATAGACGATTTTTTTAAATAAATTTATATATTTTTTGTATATATATACATTCTGTATGTTATATACAAAAATTATACAAATTTTGTACACCCAAATATAAATAGTTTCTGGTGCGGAATAAAAGTGATAATACCCCATTTTCTTAACCATTCAAGCCTATTCGTTTTCTCTGACCTAAAAAAGGACAGTCTGCACGTCATGTTCTTTGTGGTCAAAAGCCATATTCCAAAAAGGGGAAAAGAACAAGAAGAAAAAAGAAAGAAAGAAGAAAAAAGAGCTCAAGTTGGAGCACTTTTCCTGCTGACCACTGATTTGTTGAAATTTTAAGATTTGGGTTTGGCTGGTCTTCTCTTTGCAGCCGTTCAAATTGCTTCACCTAAATCAACCATATGGAACATAAGTTCATGACATTGCACATTTTGCTGTAAAAAAAGCTCGTTATTTAAATTTTTTGAAAATTCACTTCATCCTCACAATCTCACCTATACGTTTCGAGTAACTTTTGCATTTTCAACGATTACAAGAAGATGAATCGCAGTAAAAACCTCATGATAGTCAACGATGGGCCTCACCATGCATATGCATTGTGTGCTTCCATTTCATTGCAAAAATGTTGAATTCCTATTAACGCTATTCCAATTCAAAGAATTTAAAATAAAAATAAAAAAAAATTCTCAATTCTCCACAACGTCTAGACCATAAAATATTTTAATAAATTTGATCCTCTGATCTGGTTTTCTTTATTTTTCAGTGCGTTTCCTACTGTCGGTTAAAAGCTAAAAGCTAAAGCTCAGGTGTTAATTTAAATTTTTTGAAAATTCGCTTCATCCTCACAATCTCACCTATACGTTTCGAGTAATTTTTTAACGAATTTATTTGCATTTTCAACGATTACAAGAAGATGAATCGCAGAAAAAACCTCATGATAGTCAACGATGGGCTCACCGTGCATATGCATTGTGTGCTTCCATTTCATAGCAAAAATGTTGAATTTCTATTAACGCATCTGGTTTTCTTCATTTTTCAGTGCGTTTACTACTGTCGGTTAAAAGCTAAAAGCTAAAGCTCAAGTGTTTGATTATGTAATATTTCAATTGACAGTTGACACTGATTTCTTTTCTTCTTTTGAATAATTGTTCTGAACATCAAGAGTTGCTAAATGTAAGTTTGCTAGTTAAATAGCTGTATGCTTACGAATCGACAAGTGTGGCCGATTACAAATACCTTTTTAGGTATATCCGAGAGATCGATATAGTAAATAGGTAAATAAAACACAAGAGATCTTCGTAGAATTATTTTCTTCCGTTCAAATTAAAACTAATATTTCCTCATAAGTGACTGCTTAATTACAGAAACTATGCATGTGTCTAGTTGTTTGTGACGACCCAAAGGGTCATCACCTGTATTCCTACTCCCTTTGTACTTCTGAGGCCGCGAAAAAAATCCTCATTTGGGGTTGCCTCGAGTTTGTGTGTGCAGTCCGGGTGCGAAGCCGGAACGTTTGAATATGAATAGGTGAGAAAAAAAAATAATAAATTTGATGTTTAAATTGATTGAGTTTGACTTTGGTCAACGTTTTGGGCAAACGGACCCGGACTCGTGATTCGACAGTCCCGGAGGGTCCGTAGGAAATTTTGGGACTTGGGTGTGTGCCGGAATCAGATTCCGAGGTCCCAAGTCCGAGAAATGAATTATTGTGTGAAATTGTTTTCTGAAAATAATTAAAGAATTTGAAAGTGTTATTTGTTTAGAAGACTGTGCTGTTGGGCTCGTATTTTGGTTCCGACGCCCGACACAAGTTTTAAATATGATTTAAGCAATTGCTGTAAAGTTTGGTTAGATTTGGACGTCGTTTGACGTGTTTTGGACTAAAAACTCTAAACTTGATGTCTTATGAAAATTGGAAGGAAATCATGGGTCTTGAGGCCTAATTTGATGATTACGATGTTGTTTTGGCGATTGGATCGCACGGATGAGTTCCTAGGATGTTATTGAGTTAGTGTGTATGCTTGGGTTGGAGCCCCGAGGGCTCGGGTGAGTTTTGAGTAGGTACCGGGAGGCCTTAGGCTTAAAGTATCAGATGTTGCAGTGTTGCAGGCCCTAGCGCGACAGCGGCCATTTCCGCGCGGTCCGCGCTGGAAGCCACGCGGCCGCGGTGCAGTCCGCGTGGCCAGATTCAGAGGGGTCCTCAGCCTTGGTTTGACCAGCGCGGCCGCGCACCAAGTTCGTGCGGTCCGCGCTGGGAGATTCAGAGAAGGCCCCAGGTGCAAGACGCCAGCGCGACCGCGCACCAAAATCGTGCGGTCCGCGCTGGGTAGGTTCAGAGAGTTGTTTTCCCTCCCTTCCTCGGCGCGGCCGCGGGGCATTTTTGCGCGGTCCGCGCCAGTCCTTCAGCAAAGTATATAAATCTGAGATTTTCAGTCATTTTACACTTTTTCAAAACCCAAAACATAAGAGGCGATTTTCCAAACGATCCTTCTTCTTCAAAACGATTGGTAAGTGTTCTCTAACTGATTTTCTTTACTCCTTAACATCCTTAAACATAATTTCAACTTCAAAACAAAGGTTCTTAATGGGGAAATTGGGAATTTAGGGTAGAACCTAGGTTTTTTTAAAATTGGGGGTTTTGGACCTCAATTCGGGGTCCGATTCCAAAATAGCTCACATATTTGAGTTCATAGGGGAATGGGTAAACGGGTTTTGGTTCGAACCTCGGGTTTTGACCATGTGGGCCCGGGGGCATTTTTGACCTTTTGGGGTAAATTGATGAAAAAGCTATAATTAGCCATTGGGTCTAATTTGTTTAGCACATATTGATATCATGAAGTCTTTATTGCATAGATTTGGTCGAGTTGGAGCCGAATTCGAGAGGGAAAGCGGTCGTGGAGGATTGTATTGGCCGTGGAAGTTGAGGTAAGTGTTTGGTTTAACCCTAGCTTTAGGGAATAGGAGTCGAGTCTTGTTTGCTAATTGCTAAATGATCGAGTACGGTGTATAGGCATGGTGACGAGTTCCTATACATTGGGGTCTAGCATGACCGTGGGTCCTTATATGTGGGTTGTTTGGGTATTGTTATGCCTTCCATGTCATTGATGGCTTCTATATGTGGTAAACATATTGGGAATGATATTGTGATTGTAGAACTTCGTGGAGCATTGGCTCGGTCTGAAATACAAATGGTGAGAGCATGTGAAATGAGAAATGCCTTAGAGCTTGACACGAGTGCTAAGTAGAGTTAGGATATAAGAATGAGAGAAAAAGAGAAATAACGATTTACTCTTGCATGGTTGTCAATGGTTGTTTGTGTACCCTTGTTGGGATTTCTTTCCAAATACTTGTTTACTCCCTTGCCCTTTATTTTGTGACTGTTGCTTGGGCAAGGTTGAGAGGTATACATTGCGGATCGGGTTGCACGCCGCAACAATGTTATATAAGGATCGGGTTGCACGCCGCAACAGTTATAATTGTGGATCGGGTTGCACGCCGCAACAGTTATAATTGTGGATCGGGTTGCACGCCGCAACAGTTATAATTGTGGATCGGGTTGCACGCCGCAACAGTGATAATTGTGGATCGGGTTGCACGCCGCAACAGTTATTGATGCAAATGTGTTTAGTGTCGGTATTAGTTTCTTGTTCGCTTTAAATTGTAAGTTGCACCTAGATTGATTACTTCGGATTTACTTTTACTGTTGTTATCTCCCCACAGCATGTTTCCCCCTCCCATATTTCTAGTTGTTTGGTATCTTGTTTCCGTTGTATATTTATAATTGCACAGGTTTATGTGGTGTCCAGTCTAGCCTCGTCACTACTTCGCCGGGGTTAGGCTAGACACTTACCAGCACATGGGGTCGGTTGTGCTGATGCTACACTCTGTGCATTTTTGCACAGGTCCAGGTTTTGAGCAGCAGCAGCAGCATTAGCACGGGGGCGCACCTTCAGTCCAGAGAGAGACCCGAGGTAGCTTGCAGGCGTCAGCAGGCCCGGCGTCTCCCTTCTATCTTTACATTTTGGCTGTCATCTCATTGTACCCGAGATAAACAGCTTATGTTTCTTTCAGACTTTGTATGTAGAACTCCTTAGATGTTCGTGAGTATGTGACTCCAGTCCCGGGGTAGGGATATATGTGTGGAACTTCTGTATTATTGATCATCTATCTACATTTAAGTCTTCCGCTTATGATTTTAATTCCGTCGCCTTTATTTAATGCCGTTAATTGTAAAAGGGAACAGGTGTTTAATGAATTTGTTAATTAAGTTGGCTTGCCTAGCTCCGTTACTAGGCGCCATCACGACTCCCGATGGTGGGAAATCTGGGTCGTGACATTGTTGCTATGTATTTGTAACAAGGAGAGAGTAGGCCTCCTTTTTTTTTTTTGGTTGAAACAGAAAATATTTTATTAAATACTAAGGGATATTACACAGATCACTCACAGCCATCCCATTGGGATTGAAACTGTGAGATGTTACAATAGTAACAGTACTATTAACAACATTAACATTCCCCATACTAGCTAGTATATTACATACTTCTTCCGATATGGACCTAGAGTAGTTGTCCCTTCAGCATCAGCATTCACCACAACTTCTACCATCGGTGTAGGTGCAGGAAGGATGCTTCTTTTATTCAAAGTAACTACTTTGGTACTTTCCTTAGCCAAAAGATGTGCCACCTTGTTAGCTTCCCGTAAATTATGCCTGAGCACCGGGTTCCCCAATAGAGACATTGACCACCTGCAAGAAGAGATAATATGGTTATAAATTAGATGATTAGTATGTAGTAGTTTTATTACCTCCGTTGAGTCAGTTTCGATTTCGAGGGGCTGGAGGTTGAACTGTACTGCAATTTGAGGCTTGTTTCCAAAGCAAGAAGCTCTGCTTGAGTATTGCTGACAACATTTGTTAGTTTTTGAAATCCTAATATCCATTAGCCACAGCTATTCCGTATGACTCCTCCCATACCACCAATGTTTTGGTTACCATTAAAAGCTCCATCACAATTGAGCTTATAAGAGCCTGAGGTTGGTCTTTCCGGCTAATGAAGATGTTTTTGAAATTTAGTTTGGGATGGTAAGTACCCGTATTGAAGTTATTGCTATTCCGATTTAGCCAAAGGTGCCAAAGACAAAAAGGATAGATGTCTTCCCATCCAAGAGAAGGGAAGGGCCTTACCGTTAGCGCAACTCCAACAGTGTCTAGCCAGTGCATATTAGTAGTACAAAATGTAATACCTAACGCTGTCCAAAGTCTATTGGCAGTGGGGCATGTTTGGAAGATATGAGTAAGATTTTCCACTCATTTCCTATATACTGGGCATTGATCATCGATGTTGAGACCTATGTGGTGTAGATACGCTCTAGAGGGAAGTTTGTTGTGGTAGCATAGCCATAGGAAGTAGCTAATTATCCTTGGGATTTTTAGGTTCCAAATCCAATAAAAATTCAGGATGGGCTCCTTTATAGGAGTGATGAGTTTATAGGCAGATTTTAGATTAAAAATGCCGCTACTATTGGGGAACTAGTACGATTGATTGTTGGTATCAATAGGATTAACAATGTGGATACTTTGGATGGCATTAATGATATCACTTGGAAGAGAGAAAGAAATATTAGCAAAGTTCCAAGTGTGATTTGTGACAACATCTTTTACAAAGAGATTGTCTTCATTTAAATTAAGGGACCCCCGAATGAGGGATCTTAGCTGAGGGAGGTTAGGGATCCATCTACTGTTCCATAGGTTTATACGATCACCTTTTCCTACACTCCATGCAAGACTTTTGGCGTATAGTTTCCATCCATGCACAATATTTTTCCATATGAAGGAGGTATTCTTGGGAGAATGTTTCCATAAGTATTGGTTGATGAGAATTTTCGCCCAAGGGGTTGTGGGATTGTTATAGAGTCGCCAGGTCAGGCTAGTTAGAAGGGTTTGATTATTGGTGGTTGTTTTAACTAAGCCAATACCTCCTTCCTCCTTAGGTGTAGTGACAACATCCCAATTAATAAGGTGGAGGCATTTTTTATCCTGAGTAGTACCCCGGAGAAAATTTCTTTGAAGGCGGTCAATGTGTTTTAGAGTTTGTTTGGGAAGTTGAAAATATTGCATAACATGGTTTGAAATATTGTTAAGGGTAGATTGGATTAGACTAGCGCGCCCATCTAGGTTTAGACAATTACTTTTTCAATTCGCAAGCCTAGCTCTCATGTTGTCTAGTATGTAGAGGAAATCCTTTGGTTTTGGATAATTGTGAACAATTGAAAAACCTAAGTATTTTCCGAAATTATTACTAATGGAGATATTAAGAAGTTTAAAAATTTCCTCTTAATGGGTTTGAGGACAATTCTTGGAGAAGAGAATCTTGAATCTTAGAGAGTTAATTTTTTGACCCGATAAGTTGCAAAAAGTAGAAAAACTGTTTGAGATAGTGTTACAAGTTTTATCATTTACCTTACGAAAATGTGAGATATAGCACGACCTTTGGGATTAATTTTAATGGGACCCCAACTGGCACAATCTACTTGATGGTTTATATACCTTGATAACATTTCCATACAAAGAATAAAAATATAAGGAGATATTGGGTCTCCTTAACGAATACCTCTAGTAGGCTTGAAGTAATTAGTGTTAGTGTCATTGACAAGGATTATGTTACTAGTGGTTATGCAATTCATTATTAAGGAGGTGAGTTTTGGAGGAAATTTAAAGTATATAAGGGTTCTATAAATAAAAGACCATTCGAGACAGTCGAAGGCCTTTTCTAGGTCTATTTTGATCATGTGTGCTTTGGAACCTTCCATTTTGTTGAATTTGTTGATGATTCCTTGAATAATAATACTATTGTCTAAAGTCCTTCTATTCTTAATAAAGCTTGCTTGGAAGGGGCTGATGATTTTACCTAGGAAAGGCTTGATCCGATTAGCAATAATTTTTATAACAACCTTATAGATGGTATTACAAAGCCCAATAGGGTAATTTTTTTTAGGTGGTTAGCATTAGGGATCTTTGGAATTAGGCAAAGGAAGGTATTATTTAGAGGTTTTTGAATGGTATGGGTATCGAAAATATTCCTTATGCAGGTAATAATAGAATTTCCAACCACAGACCATTATTTTTGGTAAAGAAAAGGGTGAATACTATCCGGACCTGGTGCCTTCATAGGTTTGAAAGAGAAGATGGCATTCAAGATTTCTTGGTTTGTGCCAGGATTATCAAGCGTACATAAGTCTACTTTATCAAAAGATTTAGGAGAATGAAGAATTTCTGTCCAATTGGAATTTGTGTGTGAGGTGGTAAAAATATTGTTGAAATACGAAGAGTATGGTTAGAAATTTCTTCAGGATCATCAATCCAATTCCCTGCCTCATCTTTAAAGTGAGAAATTTTATTAGTTCTTCTACGATTTAAGGTTGATAAATGGAAAATTTTTGTGTTAGTATCACCATTATTGAGCTAATTGACTCTCGACCGGAGTTTCCAAAAATCTTCTTCCAACCTAAGAATCTCATTATAATCACTAACGAGCCGATTTTCGAGATTTAGGAGGAAGTCACTAGACGGATAATTGGGAGAATTTTGGATACCACTGATTCTAGCAAGAAGTTTTCTCTTCTTTTGGAATATGTTACCAAACACCTCTTTATTCCATCGGGAGGCTTCGATCTTAAAGAAGAATAAGGTATCTTCAAAAGGTTTATTCCTCCAATAATTTTTGACTAGGTTTAAGAAGTGAGGATGAGTGCACCACATGGTTTCTAGACGAAAAGGTCTAGTATTAAGGGAATTAAATTTTGGATTTAGCCTAATGAGAAGAGGGTTATGGTCATTGTAAGTCCTGGGTGAGTGATCTAAAATGGCATTTGGATATTGGTTAATCCAGCCATCATTCACGAAACATCTATCTAAACGTTCCATAATAAGCCCTTTACTCCTTTTCCTATAATTTATCCAAGTATATTTGGGGCCTTTAAACCCAAGATAAAAAAGATTACAGTTACCTAAATAATTCCAAAGCTTGGTAATTCTATTAAAATTAACCGGCCGACCTCCCAACTTGTCATCTGTTGAAAGAACATCATTAAAATCACTGCTAACGAGCCAAGGACCTTTGTAATTACTATATATATTATTTAGATTATTCCACATTAAGTTACGCTTAATAACATATGTACCGGTATAGATGGTACTAAAAAACCAAGGATTTTGATTTGGGAGTACCCTAATCATAGCATGCAATTCCTGGTCATCCCTAACAACTTCATCGACAGTAACCATGTTGTGCATCCACATAATTGTAATTCCTCCGGAACGACCATCAGTTGGGGCCTCGACCATTTCAGAGAAGTTGAACTCATGTTGGATAACAACATGGTCTTGCATACGGGTTTCTAGAAGAGCAACCAAACAAGGCCTATGGGTATCAATAATATCCCAAAAATTCCTATGAAAGTTGGCATTGTTAGCCCCCCTCACATTCCAAATTATGAAGTTAATTGGTCGATTCATTTGTAGGTTGCATCATATTTTGTCGCTGGTTCTCCTCTAAACGTAAAGGCGGCCGTCCCTTAGAGATGGGTTGAGCACCACTGCATACTTTCCTACTGCTGGATTTAGAGGTGGTCTGATATCCATTGAGCATTTGAACAATGCTGCTGGGCAGCTGATGATAGATTTCTTGTCTTACCTCTCCTTGTAGAGTAAGATTGCTATTTCTTTGAGGCATTTGAATTCTATTCGAGATTTCCTTAATGGCCTGGCCGCAGGTTCCCTCTCCCCTACTATGTGGTTTCCCATATTTGGTACGTTGGGAGATGGATGGACATCCATTGGTGCTGGATTCTCTTGATTTGTGGTGGCATTGGATTGTTCATTTATTGGTTCTGGTCGACTGCTCGCAAGCCAGAAATACTGGATTCACTAGGTTCTGTGGTGGGAAAAGGGTAGGTTTTGGAGAGTTTGCTGCCCGTAGGTCGGGTTGAAGTGAGTAGGGAGGTCCCAGTGGGCATGCATGGCATGGACTAAGGCTGGAGAGGCATTGGTGCGATTAGAGTCAAGATGTTGGTTAGCCAAATTTGGTTGACATAGTTGTTCATCGCCAGTTGCATGCCCTCCATTATATCTGGGCTAAGAAGTTTGGATTTTGAAGGATTATCCCTACCTCCTGGCCTTCAATCTCTAGATTGAAGGATACAACTTGACCCAGGAGCCCCCTCTCTAACTAGGATTGTGGTTGATGATTCAGAGAAAGGGGGGTGGTTGAGTAGATAAGAGGATTGTTGTAGGGAGGAAGAGGAGGAAGGTTTTCCATGTGGGTAGGGTTCAAGGGAGGAAGATGAGGAAGGTTTTCCATGTGGGTAGGGTTCAGACGTGGGATTTGGAGATGGAGTTGTTGAAGATGAGTTCTTCTCTGAAGGTGAAGTGGAAGGCGTGGCATTTTTAGTTAGTAAGGAGTTTATATTGCCACTGGTCCTATAGGGTACTTGAGTGTTAGTAGATTGAGAGACAGATATGGAGGATTTACAATCCATTTGCATGGATTCTGAGAGGGTTAGCGTCTTGTATTTATCTTTGGGAGAGCTAGGGTTATTGATTGCCATATGTTGGAATGGGGAAAGAGGAGGCTGCATGGCTGTATTAGCTAGTTGTTTTCTTTCCAAACAGTGGTTAATAGGAGTTCTAGAATCCTTATCTAGGTTAGAAGTAGCCAGGTGGCTTTTTATATTATTGGTTACACTCTCAGTAGCCACGTGTGCAGTATTAATCTCCATGCTAACCGGGCTTTGCATAGGTAATGTCGAAAACAAAGATTGATTGTTTTGAGTTATACCATGGTTTGGTGTGTTTAGGGGATGTGTCAGAGGACTATGGTCAGTGGTGCCAGAATTTGAACCTTATGGGTTCAGAGTTGTAATCCTTTTAAGCTATTGAGTTCTAAATTAATAAATTCTATATATTCAATGGATTTCTTAAGACAAATACATAATTTGAACGAATGCTATTGGGTTTGACCGAACCCGCATGCATCTCTAATTAAGATGTAGGACAAAGCCAAATTGATGTACATTTGATAAGCCAGGAATACCACCATTTTGTCGTACCATTTTATTGTGACAATTCTAAAATTTTGTTTTCTTTGGTCGTTCTATGGTTTAACTGCTGGTAGAAGCACTGGATATGGACGTAAAGTGAGGTAGTAGCTTTGAAGTCTTGAAGTAGAAAGGCCCAACATTCTGGTACAGACAGTTAAAAGAGTGGCCAAAAATTAATGGAACAATCCAAACAATTGACATGCCAACATAGAAAATAGCTCTTGTGGAGGGTCATGTTTAGTGGCGAAGCCAGAATTTTTACCAAGGGGTGTCAAAATATAAAAAAATAGATATATCGAAAAGTTTAGGGGAGTCAACACATAGTAAATATATAAAACAGAAAAAATTATCTAGCAATACAATGTATTTTTCCGGCGAAGGGGTGTCGATTGACTCCCCTCGATTGAATGTGGCTCCGCCACTGGCCATGCTCGAGAGGAACTTTCTCCAACTTCCATCAATGGAAGGATCTAGTTTACCACCACGTTTTTTATTAACCTGTTCGAATCAGAATTAGTCGGATTAATGAGTTTCAGATATTAAATAATAAGAAAAAAAGATTTTTTTTGTTGGAACCCGAAGATAGAAAATTGTGACACTGTTTCCTCTTTTAGCTTATAGAGAAGTGATGGATTAATTCAAAGATCAAATGTCTCGAAATATTGTTAATTTTCAACACTATATCGGACAAGTATTAGATATATGGTCAAGACATAAGTGATTTCTAGGCTCTCACTCTTTCTATATATATATATATAGAGAGTCAGACCTCTCTATAACAATATTATAACAACACTTCTCTAAACCAAATTTTTTCGGAACCAAATCTCATGTTCTATTATAATACATATTTTCTATAATAGCAATTCGCTATAACATTCAAAAATATCCGGAACAAACGAGGCCGTTATAGGGAAGTTTGACTGTGTGAGTGAGTGTGTGTGTGTGTATATATATGTATTAGCTTATAGAGAAGTGATGGATTAATTCAAAGATCAAATGTCTCGAAATATTGTTAATTTTAAACACTATATCGGACAAGTATTAGATATATGGTCAAGACATAAGTGATTTCTAGGCTCTCTCTTTCTATATATATATATATGTCTGACTATATATATGTATATATAGAGAGTCAGACCTCTCTATAACAACATCCTTATATAACAACACTTTTCTAAGCCAAATTTTTTCGGAACCAAATCTCATGTTCTATTATAATACATATTTTCTGTAATAGCAATTCGCTATAACATTCAAAAAATATCCGGAACAAACGAAGCCGTTATAGAGAAGTTTGACTCTGTGTGTGTGTGTGTGTGTGTGTGTGTATATATATATATAATTCATGTATAATATGTATATAATCATGCATAATCAATTTATAATCTATGTATACCGATTAAAAAAATAGACTGTGAATTTAACCGACTATTTGTGTAACAATCCTATATCATTTGATTGTTAAATGATATATACATAATATCAAATCAACATGTTAGATATCTTTTCATTCCAAAAGAGAAAATGACATTTTTGATTACGCGATATCTCATACTTTTAAACTTGGATTATATTGTATTTTATCCCCGACTAGTAGGCATTTTTGTAAAAGTTGTCTACTATACGCAACAACAATAACAACAACCCAGTGAAATTTCATAAGTGGGCTCTGAGGAGGGTAGTGTGTATGCAGACCTTACCTCTACTACCGAGGAGTAGAGAGGCTGTTTCCGATAGACCCTCGGCTCAAGAAGATGAAAAGAGACAATGGAACAGAAATAGCAAAGAAAGCAAGAAAGATAACACCAGCAACGTAAAAATCAGAAAATAGAGATAAAGCAATAACAATAGCACAGTACCATAGACACAATGGAGTGATATGGATACAACAAGAGCCACTAGCACCCTAAGATAATACACTATTAGACTAGCCTCCTACAATCTAACATGCAACCCTAAAGAAGTAATATGGATACAACTGAAGCCACTAGCAGCCTAAGATAAAACACTATCAGGCTAGCCTCCTACCTCCTAACCTACAACCTTAATGCTCGACCTCCACAACTTTCTATCAAGGGCCATGTCCTTGGAAATCTGAAGCCGCATCAGGTCCTGCCTGATCACCTCTCCCCAATATTTCTTTGGTCACCCTCTACCTTTTATCATATCCGTCAAGGCCAGCCGTTCACACCTCCTTACGAGGGAATTTATGCTTCTCCTCCGCATGTGCCCAAACCATCTAAGCCTAGCTTCTCGCATCTTGTCTTCCATAGGAGCCACGCCCACCTTCACCTAGATATCTTCATTCCTAATCTATCTAGCTTAGTGTGCCCGCACATCCATCTCAATATCCTCATTTATGCAACTTCCATCTTCTGGATATGAGAATTCTTGACTAGACAACACTCTGCACCATATGTCATGGCCGGTCTAACCACCGCTCTATAGAACTTACCTTTAAGTTTCGGAGGCATATTTCTGCCACATACGACACTAGAAACTAGCCTCCATTTTCTCCACCCCACCCCTATACGAAGAATAACATCCTCGTTAATCTCCCCCTCCTCCTGGATAACCGACTTCAGGTACTTGAATCTCCCTTTCTTGGGGATGACTTGAGAGTCAAGCCGCACGTCCATGTCCGGTTCTCCCAAAACGCCGCTGAACTTTCAGTCCATGTATTCTGTCTTAGTACTGCTCAACTTGAAACCTTTAGACTCCAGGGTTTGTCTCTAAACCTCCAATCTCTCGTTAACACTGCCTCGTATCTCATAGATCAGAACTATATCATCAACGAATATTATACACCATGACACCTCCCCTTGAATATGGTGTGTCAGTGCGTCCATCACCAAGGCAAATAAGAACGGGCTAAGCGTAGATCCTTGTTGTAGACCCATAACAACCAAAAAATGCTCCGAGTCGGCCCCCACTGTCCTAACCCGAGTCTTAGCTCCATCATACATGTCCTTAATCACCCTAATATAAGCAACCAGAACACCTTTCACCTCCTGGCATCTCCAAAGAACTTCCCTAGGGACCTTGTCATATGCTTTTTCCAGGTCAATAAACACCATGTGCCAATTCTTCTTCCTATCCCTATACAGTTCAACCAACCTCCTTATAAGATGGATAACTTATGTAGTAGAATGACCAGGGATGAATCCAAACTGGTTATCGGATATCGACACCGACCTCCTCACCCTCACTTTCACTATCCTCTCCCAAACTTTCATGGTATGCCTTAGTAACTTGATACCCCTATAGTTGTTACAATTCCGGATATTGATAAGTGTGGATTTTGACCACTTATTAGTACCTTTTACTTTTGTTTTAGTCCGAAAGTATTGATTTATGTTCCCAAAACTAATGAAAGTTACAAATTGCAGTAATGTTGGAGATTTAAGCTCAAATGAAGAAATTCAACTAAAAAAGGATTCGGCTCAGAAGGCAAGAAGGGGTGCAGCAGACCAAAACTGCGGTCCGTGCAAGTATTTTGAAGGCCGTAGAAGAAAGCGTGGACCGCAGAATTCTCCTTGCAGCCGCAGATATGTTGTTGAAGCTCAGAGATGGAATGAAGAGAAGTGCAGACGACACACAATTTGTGCGGCTGCAGAACATGGTCGCACTGACAAGAATTCAAAAAGTTCAGAGAGCGTGCAAAATGACCAAGATTGAAGCCTTGCCTGAAGTGCGGACCGCACATGAATTGTGCGGTCGTAGAAGCTGAAGTATAGTCTGTATGGGTTGAAATCCGCCAGATAATATTCAAGATAAGATTACTCTAAAGGAAGAATTCTCGAGTCGTCGCTAGTTGAGGTGGGTCAGGAAGCGGAAATACTCATGGCCGAAGAGTCGACAGGAGCTGTGGTCGAGATGTCGATAATGGTCGGGGTTGAACATCGCTGATGAAGCTGTGACGACTAGTTTTTGAAATAAGATATTAAAAGGAATATTCTAGTGAATATTCTCTGCATTTGTACTATTAGGGTTTATTAGAAATATGTCTCATATAAATAGAAAGAGGGGCCAATGATGTGAGATGCGTGAGATTCATCTGTAAGAACAAACATTTGGCTAAACATTTCTCTCTTACTAAGATACAAACATCACCTTTTCATCAAGATTCTTGTCCAAATTATTCCCTTCTTTCCATCAGATCCGAGAATAATTTGAACATTCAAGGATTTGTCTGTCACTCATCATTGTTAGGAGGAACAACCACCTAGTTCATCCTTTATTGGGTGAATCACTCCTCCTATTTACTTAAATACCATTTATTGTTGTTCATTGTTATTAAATGCTCTATTATTGGTCACACTATTTGGAATAGCTATTGTACACTGTTATTACATCTCTACCAGATCTATCCAACGGTACTCACGCTTTCGGAACACGCATCTAGAAATATTATTGTTAACTAGGTTTAACCCATTATCACATAAATTTAATTATTTGAACCAAGAGTTATACTTTTTGGTCAAGAAATTTGGCGCTGTCTGTGGGGATTTTCTAGTTAAATTTTTAGTTTTTTCTAGATCTACAACTAACAGAGGTCACTAACGTAAAAAAAAAAAGCAAGAACAAGATCTCCTTTCTTCGTGTGCACAAATCCCAACATGGCAGGTAGCCGAGAAAAAAGGACAAGAATAATAAGTGACCTCCCAGCCAACCTAATGAACATCATCAATGAAAGTTGTGAAATAGCAGATGAAGACGCAACTCCCAATGCCTCCCTTAGACGAGATGGGTCACCTCCTCCTCACTGCAGCACCACAAAATCTCTTGGTAAGGGAGCCTCCACATCTGTGGCGATGCCCCCAGCTGTAAAAAAGCTCCTAGAAGCATGGCTAACTGACACGCTAAGCAGCATCCTCCGCAAGCTCGTTCGAGACACGGGTACAGAAAACGCAAGGACTTGCATCATACAACCAGCAGACGAACAGCACAACCAACTCCCTCATCCTCCAACGATAGGTATTAATTACAATGTCATTAATAGTGCAGGTGACGACGCTCTCGCAGCAATTCTGAAAAGGATGGAGGAAATGGAGAATGAGAATAAGTCACTACGAGACCAAATGAAAGAACACCAAGAAAGGGTCGATAAAATACCGGGCGCCCCTAAGCTCTTACCGAAGAGAGATGCCGGCCGATTTGTCGAGCAACCGTACAGTGATGACACCGCCCCACGTACCATACCAAAAACCCTTAAAATGCTGCCTTACCTCAGGATATATGATGGCACAACCGACCCTGAAGATCATGTGACTCATTACGTCACCATCGTGAAAGGCAATAACCTCGCCGGGGCCCATGCTGGTGCCAAGAAGGTCGGGGTGAGAGTAAATGACATATTTGCTATTAAAAAGTCTTTGGGAGAAGGATTGAGGGATTTCCTCGCCCGGTTCAACCTAGTAAGGATGACCCTGCCGAACGTGTCAAAAGGGATGACGGTCGCAGCTTTTTAGAACAAACTGAGCAGAGATGGTTCAAGGCAACGAGGAAACTATTAAGTCGGCTGATGAAGTACCCCTAACCACTTGGGATGAGATCTATAACGCTTATTGCGCCGATGTCCGTACAGACGAGGACGACCTCAACGGGCCCACCCATCGACTAACCTCAGTACAAGCGGAACCAAGGAAGGATCGAAGAGACAGTGCCAGAAGAGATCATCTGAATCCACGACCCAATAGGGAGCGACATCAACCATATGCCAGGGCAGCCGTCGCGCCCTCTCCCCGCTACGAGGAAGGTCCATCCAAACCAAGGACAAGAACTCATCGGAACGACCGAGGTATGACTCATTTGCTATCTACTCACAATTTTTGTGTATCGCCTACATAGATATTCTACGCTCTGGAAAAGCTCGGACCAAAAGTAAAGTGGCCGCCAAAGATGAGATCGGATCCAAACACTAGAAAGTCGGACACCCTCAGTGAGTTCCACCAGGAACGAGGACATAAAACTGAGGACTGTATCGCCCTAAGGCAAGAAGTCGTAAACATATTGTGATAGAGACATCTCAGAGAATTACTTAGCGATAGGGGAAGAACCAACTTCGCCAGAGGACGCGAACACCAAGGACCACCCAAACCACCCTCACCATCCCCGTACCATCAACATGATCATCGGAGATGACGTCTCAATCAACAACGTGAAATTCACCACTACACACAAACTGAAGCGATCTGTCACCCGCGAACGGTATGACAAACTCGAAAAAAGTATCATTTTCGACAAGTCGGATGCCGACGGTTTGGTCTTTCCTCATCATGACGCTCTCGTTATTACTCTGCGAATTTTGGATACTGATGTTAAACGTATTATGATTGATGACGGAAGTGGCACGTGCATTATCCATTCCTGAGTACTTACCCAAATGAAACTCGAGGATAAGATAGTGTCGCGCTGCATCACACTAACTAGTTTTAACAATGCAGTTGAACGGACTTTCGGAGAAATTGCCCTCCCCATTTTAGCCGGCGGCTTGACTCTGGAAATAACATTCCACGTCATGGACCAGAATAACGCATACAACGCCATAGTAGGACGACCTTGGATGCACCCCATGAAGGCCGTCCCCTCTAGCTTATACCAAGTCGTCAATTTTCTAACTCTATGGGAAGTATTCAGTATACAGGGGTAATAGGCTCATCCTGGGAGTGCCATCGCATCGCCCTAGACAGCTCAACCACCCAACAAAGAGGGATAAAGAAAAAGAGGCATAGCAATCAGCAGGGTCGAGGTCGGCACATGACGACAACAGAGACGACTTCAGAGAGCCAGATGTGGTCGAAGCTGTAGGATCGACCATAGAAGACCTCGACCCCGTTGAATTAGACCTCAAAGACCACAACAGGAAAGCTTACATCGGCTGCAAAATTCAGGAACCAGGTAAATTCCGTTAATTCTTAGCGACTAACGCATATTTGTTTACTTTCACGCACAAACTGAACGTCGACCCATCCGACCCCAGTAAGATAGGTCAGATGTAAGTTCAACTCCGCAATTAGTGAAGTGATACGTGAAGAAGTAGAAAAACTATTGGAGAATGGCTCCATCAGGGAGTCGAAGTACCCCTAGTGGGTCGCCAACATGGTCATGGTATAAAAGAAGAATGGGAAATGGCGGATGTGCGTGGATTTCACGGATTTGAATAGAGCATGCCCCAAGGATTCGTTTCCATTACACCATATCGACCAACTCATCGATGCAACAGCCGGTCATGGACTACTGAGCTTCTTGGACGCTTATTCAGGTTATAATGAAATCCTCATGGAAGAAGAAGATCAGGAAAAAACACGTTCATCACCCATTAGGGGATGTACTGCTACAGGGTCATGCCCTTCGGACTAAAGAATGCGGTGGCGACTTACCAAAGGTTGGTGTCGAGGATGTTCAAGGACCAGCTCGGCAAAATGATGGAAGTCTATATAGACGACATGCTGGTCAAGTCCAAAAGGAAAAAAGATTACATCGACCATCTGAGAGAATTTTTCAACATACTCAGACGATACAGAATGAAGATGAACCCCAAAAAATGTGCATTCGGTGTGGCCGTAGCAAAGTTTCTAGGTTTCCTAGTATCACAGAGAGGGGTCGAGGTCAATCCTGACCAAATGAAATCCATCGATGGGATACCGGAACACTTAACCACTAAAAAGCAAGTTCAAAGGTTGACTGGCCGTATCGCCGCCCTATCATGGTTCATTCACGATCATCGGATAGGTGTCACAAATTCTTTGCCGTACTTAAGAAGTATAACGGTCTCTAACGGACTTCTGAGTGCGTCCAGGCCCTGAAGGAATTGAAAGCATACTTGTCGTCGCCACCATTGCTTTCAAAACCAGGGCCAGGGAAACGTCTCCTTGTTTACCTTGCTGTATCCGAAGTAGCTGTGGGCGCGGTCCTAGTTCAAGAAAACAAAGGTACGCAATCCCCCATCTATTAAATTAGCAAAACATTAGTCGATGCCGATAGAGGTATCCTCACCTCGAAAAATTGGCCCCGGCCTTAGTTGTAGCTTCGTGAAAGCTTAGACCGTATTTCCAATGCCACCCCATCTCTGTCGTCATGACATTCCCCCCTAAGAAGTATTTTGCATAAACCCGAGCTATCAGGAAGGCTGGTCAAATCTTCCATCGAGATGAACGAGCACGATATCACGTACCAGCCGCGAACAGCGATAAAGTCACATGTGCTCACTGACTTCGTCGCCGACTTCAGCGCAAAAGTAATGCCCGAAGTTGAAAAAGAAGCCGCTCAAACTTCCCCCCCAAACACAAGACCTCTAGGTCCTGTACACCGACGGTGCGTCTAACGCGTCAAGGTCCAGACTGGGACTCGTACTCAAAGTCCCAACTTGCGAAGTATTTCGCCAGTCCATAAGGTGCCCGGATATGACTAACAACGAGGCCGATTATGAGGCCGCATTGGTATGTTTGAGGCTGGAACTTAAGTATGGGGAGAAACGGTTAAAACTACGCTGTGATTCCCAACTCGTAGTCAACCAGGTCACAGGGACTTTCCAAATCAAGGAACAAAGATTGCAAAGATATCAGACCAAAATTTGCAAGCTGCTGCCCGAGTTCGACGAATATTAGCTCGACCAAATTCCATGAACACAGAACGCCGAGGCAGATGGCCTTGCTAAGCTATCTGCAGCCACCAGAAACATCACAACCAGAGACAGAAACGTGGTCCACCTCCTCAACTCGTCGCTAGACCAAGTCGAGGTAAGAACTATAAAATTAACTTGGGACTAGAGCAATTGTATTATTACATACTTGTTGGACGACATACTCCCAGATGATAAAAAAAGGCCAAGAAATTGAGAATGCAAGCGGCCAGATACAGTATCATCCACAATGACCTGTATAAGAGAACTTACGGCAGCTCTCTAGCAAAATTCTTGGGCCCAAACCAAACTCGGCACGTCCTTGAAGAGGTCCACGAGGGCCATTGTGGAGCTCACTCCGGCAATCGGGCTCTGGTCAGATGCCTCATACGGGCAGGATACTACTGGCCCACCATGAAAAAGGAGGCCGCGGACATTGTAAAAAGATGTGAACAATGCAAAAAGTACACCCTAATGATTCACCAGGGGGTGGTCACCTCCACTCGGTCACCTCACCTTGGTAGTTTATAAAATGGGGAATGGACACCGTGGGCCCCCTCCTGGCAGGACGAGGTAACGTACGATTCCTTTTGATTTTAACTATCTACTTTTCTAAGTGGTGGAATCAGGAGCACTTGCCCAAATACAGGAATAAGAAGTAATCACCTTTATATGGAGAAAAATCATATGTCGATTCGTCCTCCCCAAAGAAATCAACTGCGATAACAGACCCTAGTTTACGGGAAAGAGAACCGTCGAGTTCCTTGAGAAATGGCATATTAAAAGGATACTCTCGACGCCATACCACCTCGCGAGCAACAAGCAAGCAGAGGTCCTTCAATAAGTCGATACTGAACATCATGAAGAAAAATCTTGAAGATGCCAAGGGACTGGCCAGAAATATTACCAGAAGTACTGTGGGCTTATCGAACAACGCCGAAAACGAGCATAGGAGAGATGCCCTACTCTTTGGTCTATGGGACCGATGCAGTAATAACATTCGAGGTCGAGAACCAAGCCTAAGGTACTCCCACGAGAGTGGTACAAGCAACGATGAAATCAGAAGGTAGGAGCTCGACAAAGTCGAAGAACGAAAATACATGGCCCATATAAGAATGATCGCCCAAAAACAGCAAGCAGAATGCTATTATAACAAGAAAGCAAGGGTCAATCCACTCAAGTCAGAGACTACATGCTTAAAGCTAAAACACAAGCGAGCAAAGACCCACGAGAAGGCAAGCTAGGAACAAATTGGGACGATCCGTACAAAATCATGGTGAAAGCGAACAAAGGGTCGTTCCAAGTGAAAACAATGGAAGGAAAGCTACTACCAAACAACTGAATATTACCCACCTCAAGTACTTAAACTTTTAAGATATAAAGTGTCTCCCAAGTCGTACTCTTTTTTCCCTCACTTGAGTTTTGTCCAAATTGGGTTTTCTCAAGGAGGTTTTTAAAAAGGCGATGAAGGGAACACTTTAAACTTTAAGTAGAAGTACTCAAAGACGAGGCCGTGATAGCTATTTCATTGATCAACCTCTTGAACACTCTCCAGGTCAACCAATGAAGGGATTAGGTAGACTGGGACTAGGACTGGAATGCCAGCCAATGCCCGAAAAATTATAAATTTCTCCAAATGTATGACGAAAGCAACAATGCTTAAAGTTTATGGTTTCGGCAAACTTCACACTTATCAGCACATTTTACTAAATTTAGGTTACGTTCAACCTTGTTCGAACTAACACCTATCGGCCCTCGGCCGTAATCGAATTTAGGTTACGTTCCACCTTGTTCAAACTAACACCTATCGGCCCTCGGCCGTAACTAAATTTAGGTTTCGTTCGACCTTGTTTGAACTAATACCTACCGACCCTCGGCCGTATTAGAATTTAGGTTACGTTCGACCTTGTTCGAACTTACACCCACCGGCCCTCGGCCATAACTAAATTTAGGTTACGTTCGACCTTGTTCGAACTAACACCTACTGACCCTTGGCCGTAACCAAATTTAGGTTATGTTTGACCTTGTTCAAACCTACACCTACCGTCCCTCGACCATAATTAGATTTAGGTTACGTAACCATTCGAACTAACACCTATCGACCCTCAGTTGTAATCAAATTTAGGTTACGTTCGGCCTTGTTCGAACTAACACATACTGGCCCTTGGCCATTATTAAATTTAGTTTATGTTTGACCTTGTTCGAACTAAAACCTACCGGCCCTTAACTGTAATTTAATTTAGATTACGTTCGACCTTGTTCAAACTAACACCCACCGACCCCCAGCCACAACTATGTTCAAATATAATTTGACCTCACTCGAACAAGAAACAGAATAAAAAAACACGCAAGTATAGAAAAACTAACCACAGAAAAGGAAACAGACACAGAAAAGAACCTGAATATTCCATTTCATAAACATTTTTTACAAAGGCTCATGAAGACGCCAACAAAATTACACTAGCCTGCAACACAAGGAAAAAAAAGAAGGAGAAAAACTACTGGTCGCCGCCATCAGGACCTTCAGTACCATCGCACTGACCGCCGATACCTGAGCCATCTCGATCCCCTTCATCATCACCATCATCCCAGCGTTCTCTTCAAGCTGGTCCGAACCCCTGTCCCCTTCATCATTGCCAGCCTCAGGCGTGGCGGGATCATATCCACAAGCAACCCGAGCCTCGCGCGCCTTAACGCGAGCATCATCAAGGGCGACCGTAGAAATAGACCCCACCATACATAAATCCCGAAACGCTTCCAACTGAGCGTCAACATGAATCCTTTCCTCGTAGACGTCCCAGGGAACAAGTGCGAGAGGAAGACGGCTGCGCTAGCAGTTGAGCCTTTTTAGCCTCTAAGGCATCCACCCGGTCCTGGAGAAGGGACTTGTCTTTTTCCAACTCTCCGATCCTCTCCTCCAATATGTATTCTTTTGCCTTCGCCGTAGATTGATCAACCTCCCGAGGGCAAGTCCGACTATGCTCCATGTCATGGCCCAAAATCCGTTAAAGTGTCGTAATGGCGCTGGACACCACTGTCAGGCTAGCCAACACTAAATAGTTAATTAATTTCTCATTTTAATACTTTTGAAACCATAATTTTCCTTCAATTTAATTAGTAACAGATGAACTTTACAGAATCAATAATAATGTTTTTTTCCAATTTCAATACTGAATATCCCAAAATCACTCCAGAACTCGGTCTCACAAGTGCACGAGCATTTACTAAGAAATAAAATAAAATACATTAACTGCCTGGAATACAGATTTGGACAAAAAAGAAAATACAAATACTCTAAAGGAGATTCTACTGGTTGCGGATCGTACATAAGATGCAGCTCACCTAAGTCCTCGGGTCACCCATGTCGCTACGCCCACTAGGCCACTAGCCATACATGTTCATGTACAATAAAATGTATAGCAAGTGTAGTATGATTACGAAAATAACGCGTACCTAGTAAGTATCCAGTCTAACCTCGAAGAAATAGTGACGAGGGGTCGACTCCGACACTTACTATGGTTCGCGTCATTCGACCCTCAGGCAGTGCACAGTTTAATGCCAAGGTCGTACGGCCAGATCCATTATAGTATTTAAACTGTGCACTGCCGGAGGGTGGAATGGAGCGAACCATAGATGCATCTATTTAATCTGCCGAGGCGTTCGGCCTGTTCCAAAATAAGGAAAACACAAGCAAAGAGTCAATCAATTATTCATCAAGGAGCAATTATCAATGGAAATGTCAATCATCTTTTAACGGTCAAGAAAATGTAGTTTAATCTTTTAAAAATTTATTTACCAAGTTCAATATGATTTAAGCAATTTAGATTAACAACAAGGTCGCAATTCGCAAGTATAGCATGCTTTTGGGTCCTAGACTACCCGAACTTAAGCATAATAGTAGCTACGCACGGATTGTCGTCACCTCGTGCGTACGTAGCCCCCACAAATAGAAGCACGTTTTAATTTAGTTCACCTATGGGGATAATTCTCTCTTACAAGATTAGAAAGGAGACTTACCTCGTTCCGTAATTCCATAACCGGCTCCAACGCCACTCTAACACCTCAAACTGATGCCCAACACTCCAAAACTAGCCAGCCATGCTACAAACCAATGAAAATACACTCTAATACTCATAACAATTCAATTTACAACAATTCCTAACTCCGCTCGGAGAATCGATAAAGTCACCCTCGGGCCCACGTGCCCGGATTCCGAAAATTTTCGAAGATTAACTTTACCCATAACCCCACAAACTCAAATATATAATTTATTTCCAATTCCATGCCCAAATTCGTGGTCAAAATCCAAAAACACCAATTTCTAGGTTTTTCTTCAAAATCCCAAATTTTCTACAATTTTTTAGGTATAAATCCATGCACAATCCAAGTTTTTAACTTGCATTAGGTGCGTATCACTTACCTTGACATAGATAATGAAAATCACCCATTCAAGAGCTCCAAAAATCGCCCAAGCCGTGTGAAAAATGGGTGAAATGAACCCAACCCCCGTTTTAAAACAATCTGCCCAGGTGCTGCCCTTCTTCTTCGCGAACACGAAACTTTCCTCGCATTCGCGAAGCACACAAGCCACTGCCCCAGAATTTTCTCTTACGCGAATGTGAAGCACACCGGGCCAGACCTTCGCAAACGCGATCAATTTTACGCAAATGTGAAGAACAACTACACTTGCCTTACCAGTAACCCTACCTTCGCGAACGCGGTGCCTCCATCGCGAAGGCAGGTAAATTCCAGCAGCCCTCAACTTCCTCTATGCGAATGCGGTAATACCTTCGCGAACGCGTAGAAGGACACCAGACACCAGCAAATCTGATGCTTAAGCCATTAACCAAGTCCAAATTCCAATCCGTTAACTATTCGAAATCCACCCGAGACCACCGGGACCTTAACCAATTATACCAATGCATCCCAAAACATATTACGAACTTAGTCGAGCCTTCAAATTACATCGAACAATGCTAAAACCATGAATTGCACTACAATTCAAGCTTGATGAACTTTAGAACTTCAAACTTCTTCATTCGATGCCGAAACCTATCAAATCACGTCCGATTGACCTCAAATTTTGCACACAAGTCATATTCGACATTATGGACCTACTCCAACTTCTGGAATCGGAATCCGACCCCGATATCAAAAAGTCCACTTCCGGTCAAACTTCTCAAAGACCTTCAAATTTCTAACTTTTGGCAAACGACTCCAAAATGATCTACGGGCCTCCAAATTCACTTCCCGACGCGCTCCCAATACCAGAATGACCATGCGGAGCTATACTCAGACTCGGAATCCTAAACGGACATCGATAACATTGAAATGCACTTCAACCTAAGTTTACTAAATTCTTCCAAAATGCTAACTTCCAAAATAGGCGCCGAAATGCTCCCGGGTCATCCAAAACCCGATCCGAACATACGTCCAAGTCTGAAATCATCATACGAACCTGCTGGAACCTTCAAATCCCGATTCTGAGGTCGTTTACTCAAAAACTCAATCTTAGTCAATTCTTCTAACTTAAAGCTTTCGAAATGAGAATTTTCTTTCCAAATCAACTCCAAATTTCCCGAAGTTCAATTCCGACCACGCGTACAAGTCATAATACCTGAAGTGAAGCTGCTCATGGCCTCAAACCGCCGATGACGCGCTAGAGCTCAAAACGACCGGTTGGGTCGTTACATTCTCTCCCACTTAATCATACGTTTGTGCTCGAACGTGCTACGAACTGCTCTGGAGTTGTCCGAAATTACTGTTTTACACCTCGTGCACCTACCTATGCTACCATAACTCAATTGAGCACATTTGCTCGAGCTAATCCGAAGATTTTCCCTTTTTCTTAGCCAAATAGGCCGTAGAGCCCAATTCCAACATCCGGAATTCTCTGCCAGGCCCGCTTCCATCATACGACAACGTATCCATCTCTATGCGATGCAATAATGCATGATTGCATACCTTTCTTGAATCCACACTATGAATTGCATAACTCACATGACCATAATAACATTCTCTAATAGAAATAGCCAAAATTTCACGAATCCGATGCTCACAACGCACCTCATGACATATATAAGTCTTGTTCCAACTCTTCCAATACCGCCACGACGGAAGAGATGTGTAGAAACTCATAACCAACTGCCGAGTCAACAAATCATTGGGTCTATCCTCCTGACCAAAACCTTTACCTCATTCTAAATTGACTATCGCTAATCACTCTGTAATGTGCCTTATATAAACCCTATCACTGATCCCAGGTCCAAAAATCTCGTCTCACCCAGAACGAGCTGCTCAGGCAATAAGCCACCTCAGACGCTGCTAAAGGTCTCATATGATGCCACAATATGCCAACAAGCTACCAACTCGAATATGATACATAAGGAAAATGAACTCCGGAAAGGACTACTCAACCCACGTAACTAATTAGACAACCGAAAAGTTGTTATGAACCTTCCTCAGAAAATGGGAAACAAAACACAAAAAAATAGATATAGGGGACTGTACTCAACACCACACTGTTGCGGCGTGCAACCCGATCCAAACAACATACCCGTGGAGGCGTGCCACCCGATCCACGCATAAAATCTATATAAGGAGTTACTCACCGAGCTAGAATGCTCAGTACTACAAAATCTTCGAATATCGGCCACAAGCACGCTAAGTCCATAATACCATCCCTGGGGAGATAATTAGTGCCATACGATACAAAACTCAAGCACAACTAAGGTGCGATATATGATATGAATCTCGAGAGCCATCCTGCTCACATAAAACCATCACTACGTGGAACCTCAACATATATAAAGTTTATCAAGCCGTTTCATAACTCACATGGCACAATATAGTAGTACATGAAATAGCTGATGATGAAACAACATCCAGGGCCCGAATTCTCCTCTATAAGGAGCGCCATGGTTAAATGAATATATCCAGCTTGATATAGAGCCCACACTCACATTTAGATCCATCCACGAACCTCCAGCCGATTCTGGCCGTAGCGCACTAGGCTAATAACTTTTCAAGGATCCACAATAACCCTTGACGCACAAGGACAACCATAAAATCCAGAACACACCTCCAAAGTCCATAACCAAACGAACCGAGCGCCCTTTAGGTATAAATTCTCACATTAGCGATAGTACCAAAAATATCCACACTTGGTTTTAAATCTTCAGTCAATCAAGTGACCACATGTCACACTTATACAATCTTCCCGTGGACACGCTCCCACGACCTTGCGCACCAGACATCAAGTTTGCACATCCATACCACCGGCCACACAAACGCTGTAGGAAAATCAAAAATCCGAAATCAGTACTCAAAGTCTCTTACACAGGACACCGATCTCAGGTGACGCTAAAGACAATACGAGCTTACCCTGACCATCTGAATCCTTTTTCCTTGCTCATCCGAGCTGGTGACATTCTTGTTGATACCAAACTGCAACCTTGATCCTCAACTTCCAAATCCCATGCTACTCGATGCACTTAATCATGGCAATGCACAAGAGAAAAAATTTCATCATAACTCCTGAGCCACCAATAGGGTAAACACTTCATCATATAGAAACCTTTTACTTAACTTATTTCAAGAGAACCATTACAACACGTGACTGAATTCTCATATCCGCAGAAAATACCAACCTCGAGTAGTGGTCTAAACTACCATAACTCTTCCGGTATCCATCTGCACATAACAGGCCATAATACTCGAAAGCCTCCAAATAAAACCAATTACGGCTACCGTCAAACCTCCCACGTACCGCCACTAATCACATGCATAACTTAACACGCCGAAGGAGCTGATCATTGCCGCTATCATGCCAGTTCAACCATTGCTAACCGATCCAATTTCTTCTAATTTACCTTAGACTTGCCTTAGGAATAATGATAGCTTCATTCAACACATAACAGACTCAATCCGCACTCATCCTGAGTGTCCCAATTTTATGAGACCGCATTGTCTCCAAACCCACAAACCATCTCATACCCCTCCTTATGCGCATATTCACATCTTCAACTGGTACACCCATTATGACAATTTCTCTACAAATCCGAAGTAATTTTCTCCCATTCCTCTCATGATACACCGCAGACCGAAGATAACACAGAACACTTCAAGCCCCTTTTCATAATCCACGATAAAAGCTCGACACTCAACCATACTATGGACTCGAAATCCTTAGACATAACACTTTAACTTTTGAATCCATTAGGACCGTTGTTGAGAGTCACCCACTCTGACTTGGTCCCGAATATAATCAACTCCAAAGCTCTGCTATCACATGAACACCCTCTCAAAGAAACACTCGGCTGAATCACTTTCCTTGTCACTCACCTCTACACGAAGCATAAATATCGAGTCTTCCCAAATCCTGAACATAAACCGATAAGGCGAATTATAGCACACATCCCTTAGATCCTTTGCTCAAATTACCACTGATGTTCTCTTTCCTTAGTCATTATAAGCCACCGATATGCCGATAGCCAGAAACCTCACAACTAGACAACCGTGCAATCCAATTCGTAGATGGTGGGCTCTCCCACTTAGCTTGAAGCTACTATTGCATAACTCTGGAACCCACCAAGATTTTTTCTTCATCGTCGACCTGATCTTGCACAATAAACCCACCAAATTTCTCGAAATCCTTATGTTAAACCCTTTATAAACACTCTGAATTACCAGCCACATTTACATATTCTACCTCTTACTGGATAGCCACGAAAATTCTTCGTAGAAGCTTCTTCAACACCACGCGACCGCTGACCTGCTCGCAGGAGATAACCCTCATGTGGGAATTCCATGCCAACATCACCCAAAGAAGCTGCACTGAGCACAATTGCTACGAAGTTAGTAACTATCCTGAGCCCGTGCTCATTCACCAGCCGTACAAGTCCATTCACTCCTCATGGACGTCAACTAGAGGTGCACCAAAATCTTTCAATCCAAGGTCATGTTGTATTCTTCTTCATATCCAGCAAGCTCCTTTCTGTCGTATCCAATCTCCCGTCGAATAATAGCCGTTGTTCCAAATTAAGTCTGTAGACTTCGTCACCATCCACCATAGATCCCAAATTGCTCTATACTTTCCTCATGGCATGTAGCTATCCTATCACGGAACCCACATGCTACTCTGCCACTCTCCCACTTTGGCTAAACCCTCTCCTTTAAGCAACTACTCGACTTCTGCTTCTTCCACCTAGCCTTCTAGAAATTTAACCACCGTAAGACACCTACCACATGTCCTTCCTCATCCTTCGCCGCCCAGTTGTTGCCTTAAATCAAAATCTATTTCTGTAGCACTTGAACCAATAGATCACTACTAACTTTAAACCCCTTCAAAGGTCATCTTTCTCGAGCCATCAACACTAGGAACACCGATACAATCCTGAACCACCGCACGCCGCGATCTCTGATAGCCGCTTCTCCGGCACTATTTCACGCTTCCCTGCCCCGAGGGAGATTTAATGAAGACCATAACACCGACGAACTTAACGTATTCAACAAGGACAATGACACCACACCACAGATGAAAATTTCCACCACGCTCGAAAATACCAAGTCTCGTTACTCCCTCAGCCCAAACCTGGACATTTATAGTCCGATTGCCTTTCCTCCACCGGGAATAAAATACCGAATTTCTGAATCATGCACTGAGTAAACCTCCTTTCAAGTCATTCACAACCCCGACACATAGGCAAGCATCTTACCTTCACATCAATACTATGAGATAGCAACTCATGATTATCATAGAACCCTGTGCATAGCCTCAGAGCTCTCAGAAGTACAGCTACTGAGTTCTTCCGCAAGGCGTCAACAAAAGCCCAATCAACTACACAGGGAGAAACATCCCGCACTGCATCTTTAGTACCATTACAATTCCTCAATTCTCGGTTTATAACCAGAGCTCCACGTTGCATAAGATTGAATGGGAAAGAAACAAAGGCATAAGCCTCAAAGGAATCAAACCGCACGATGAGGAATTAAGAAGGGAAGTGCTCCTAACAACCCTGTAGCCTCTCGAAGATAAGTACAGACGTCTCCGTACCGATCCGCAAGACTCTACTAGACTTGCTCATGACTCGTGAGACCTATGTGAACCTAGTGCTCTGATACCATGTTGTCACGATTAAAAATCCGTTAAAGGGTCGTGATGGTGCCGGACACCACTGTCAGGCTAGCCAACACTAAAGTTAATTAAATTCTCATTTTAATACTTTTGAAACAATAATTATCTTTCAGTTTAATTAGTAACAGATGAACTTTATAGAATAAATAATAATATTTTTTCCAATTTCAATACTGAATATCCCAAAATCACCCCAGAACCCGGTGCCACAAGTGCATGAGCATTTACTAGGAAATAAAATAAAATACATTAACTGCCCAGAATACAAATTTGGACAGAAAAGAAAATACAAATACTCTGAAGGAGACTCTGCTAGCTGCGAATCGTACATAAGATGCAGCTCACCTAAGTTCCCAGGTCACCCATGCCGCTACGCCCACTAGGCCACTAGCCATACATGTGCCTGTACAACAAAATGTATAGCAAGTGTAGTATGAGTACGAAAACAACGCGTACCCAGTAAGTATCCAATCTAACCTCGAAGAAGTAGTGACGAGGGGTCGACTCCGACACTTACTAAGGCCAATAATAATGTACTAATAATATAATTGATCATGGTTTTTATAAAACGGCGGTAAACTCAATAATCATGAAGCAAGTAAGCAATTCTTTATTTAATAGGAGATTTCCAATTTTATTTTCATCCTTTATCAATTTATCTCAGACCAGGGAGGCAATATCATTTATTATAAATTCCAATGCAAGCAATACAATCATGCACAAGTCATGCCGAGGTCGTACGACCCGATCCAATATAATATTCAAATTGTGCACTACCGGAGGGTCGAACGGCGCGAACCATAGATGCATCTATTTAATCTACCGAGGCGTTCGGCCCGTTCCAAAATAAGGAAAACACAATCAAAGAGTCAATCAAGTATTCATCAAGGAGCAATTATCCAAGGAAATGTCAATCCTCTTTTAGCGGTCAAGAAAATGAGTTTAATATTTTAAAAATTCATTTACCAAGTTCAATATGATTTAAGCAATTTAGATTGACAACAAGGTCGCAAATATCGCAAGTATAGCAAGCTTTTGGGTCCTAGACTACCCAAACTTAAGCATAATAGTAGCTACGCATGGACTCTCGTCACCTTGTGCGTACGTATCCCCACAAATAGAAGCATGTTTTAATTTAGTTCTCCTATGGGGATAATTCCCTCTTACAAGGTTAGAAAGGAGACTTACCTCGCTCCGAAGTTCCATAACCGGCTCCAATGCCACTCTAATACCTCAAACCGATGCCCAACGCTGCAAAACTAGCCAACAATGTGCAAACCAATGAAAATACACTCTAATACTCTAATAATTCAATTTAAAACAATTCCCAACTCCGATCGGAGAGTCGATAAAATCACCCTCGGGCCCCGTGCCCGGATTTCGAAATTTTTTGAAGATTAACTTTACCCATAACCCCACGAACTCAAATATATAATTTGTTTCCAATTCCATGCCCAAATTCGTGGTCAAAATCCAAAAATACCAATTTCTAGGTTTTTCTTCAAAATCCCAAATTTTCTACAATTTTTCAGGTCTAAATCCATACATAATCCAAGTTTTTAACTTGCAATAGGTGGGAATAACTTACCTTGACATAGATGACAAAAATCCCCCTTTCAAGAGCTCCAAAAATCACCCAAGCCGTGTGAAAAAGGGGTGAAATGAACCCAACCCCCGTTTTAAAACAATCTGCCCAGGTGTTGTCCTTCTTCTTCGCGAACGCGGAACCTTTCTCGCGTTCGCGAAGCACACAAGCCAATGCCCCTGAATTTCTCTTACGCGAACGTGAGGTTCCTCCCGCGAATGCGAAGCACACCGGGCCAGACCTTCGCGAACGCGATCAATTTTACGCGAACGCAATGAACAACTACACTTGCCTCACCAGTAACCTTCGCGAACACAGTGCCTTCTTCGCGAACGTGAAGGGTAAATTCAAGAAGCCCTCAAATTCCTCTATGCGAACGCGGTAATACCTTCGCGAACGTGTAGAAGGAAACCAAACTCCAGCAAATCTGATGCTTCAGCCATTAACCAAGTCCAAATTCCAATCTGTTAACTATCCGAAATCCATCTGAGGCCCCCGCGACCTTAACCAATATACCGACGCATCCCAAAACACATTACGAACTTAGTCGAGCCTTCAAATCACATCAAACAATGCTAAAACCATGAATCACACTCCAATTCAAGCTTGATGAACTTTAGAACTTCAAACTTCTTCATTCGATGCCGAAACCTATGAAATCACGTCCGATTGACCTCAAATTTTGCACACAAGTTATATACGACATTACGGACCTACTCCAACTTTCAGAATCGGAATCCGACCCCAATGTGAAAATGTGCACTTCCGGTCAAACTTCTCAAAAACCTTCAAATTTCTAACTTTCGCCAAACGACTCCAAAATGACCTACGGATCTCCAAATTCACTTTCGAACGCGCTCCCGATACCATAATCACCATACGGAGCTATTCTTAGACTCGGAATCCCAAAGGGACATCGATAACATTGAAATTCACTTCAACCCAAATTTATGAAATTCTTCCAAAATGCTAACTTCCAAAATAGGCGCCGAAATGCTCCCGTGTCATCCAAAACCCGATCCGAACATACAATCAAGTTTTAAATCATCATAAGAACCTGCTGGAACCTTCAAATCCCGATTCTGAGGTCGTTTACTCAAAAACTCAATCTTAGTCAATTCTTCCAACTTAAAGCTTTCCAAATGAGAATTTTCTTTCCGAATCAACTCTGAACTTCCCGAAGTTCAATTCCGACCATGCGTACAAGTCATAATACCTGAAGTGAAGCTGCTCATGGACTCAAACCGCCGATGACACGCTAGAGATCAAAACAACCAGTCGGGTCGTTTCACTCCTCGACAAAGTAACATCGTCCAGCTCTCTAAGGGTTTCACCCTCTATGTCGGAGCAAAGAGGGATGAGGGCAGGGACCACAATGGTCCTCGTAGATCCCACCAGACTCACCTCGAGATGGGTAAACCTTTCCTTCATCATCCTCAGGTCAGTAGCATCAATGTCTGAACCCGTCTCGTAACAGTCTTCGGCAACGTCTTTGCCTCTCCCGTCGGCTGGCAAAGAAGTATCATCAATCGGCTACCAAGTAGATGACCCCTCTTACCGTGAAGAATCAAAAACCCTCATGGCCAGCCTTCGGCCTCCAACAACGCAAATAAGTATTTGTCGGCCTCCACCACCCTAGGATTCCAAGACGCCGACCCGACATCATCCTCAAGGACAATGGTCGCCGTCTCACGAAGTGTAAAATCATCCATCACCGAGTCAACGACCCGGGCAGTCCCGTCGCCAACATCCACCGACCTCCTCTTTTATGACATCAGGTCACCATCACCTGGAAGCAATTCCTCTTCCTCATCTACGGGACAAGGTGGAAGCCGAAAATTCTGCTGCTGAAGTCTCCATAGATAAAGAAGGAATTGATGCTGAAGCAGCAGCAACCGAGGAGTGAGTAGAGTCAGTCACGATCGTAGAAGGGGCAGGAGCCGAAAAGGCAGCAACTTTCCTCTTAAGGAATGCACGTGGGGGAGCTTTCGGCCTCCTCGAAGACCCTCGGGCTGGAGTTAAGAGAAGTGCAAAAGGAAAAGGTCAACCTGAATAAATCGTAAAAGATAAGTGACTAAGAGGCCAAAAGAATGAAACTCACCGATCAAGGAAGGAGCAGGCCCAAACTTCTTGAAAAAGCCCCGCCACTCACGAATCCCACGACGTGAGGGAGGAGCTGGCTAACCCAATCAGAAATGTCCCCGACCCAAGGAGGGGGCGAAGTCTTGGCTGCATAAGAAAGGAGCAAGAGATCAGAACCCACGACTAAGCGAAGCAAACCAAGTTCCTCAATGTAGATAGGTTAGATGCTTACGAGTACAATTTCATGTTTCAGGGAAGCCGTCTGCGTTGGCCACCACGTCCTCAGTTCTAACGAAGAAAAAATTGTGCTAGAATTGGCGGTTAGCCTTGTCATCCAACTTCACCACCAGGCACTTACCCCCTTGGTAACGAAGGTTTAACATCGTCCCCCTATAGAAACTGGGGGCGAATAGGTGCATCAGATGCCGGGTGTGATCTCAACCCCGGCCAACTCCTCAAACTTGTTAAGCATCCTTATGAGCTTGCAGATATACGGTGTGTCCTGAGCCGAGCAAATGCCATAGAAATGGCAAAACTCCTCTGCCAGTGGAAGTATTGGAAGAGTGTAGCCGACGTGAAAGGGGTAAGCGTAGAACGCACAGTACCCAGGGAGGTGGACTTGTACCACGTCCCGCCCGGAAAGGACCAACTCGATGCGAGAGAGAATGCCGTATTTAGCCCTAAGCTCTAATAAATTGGCCTCCTTCATCGCTTACTCAAAGGTTTCGGGTTCAGCTTCTGGCGCTTAAGTAAAATCAGACCTAATTTGCTCACTACGAGGAATTATCTCCTCCACCGTAGGAAAGTTTTCATCCTCAATGACAATGAAGATGCCCTCCGCGCGAGGAGGAAAAACCATCGCTAGGGGAACCAGGTCACTTTCCTCGCTGGGACCAGAGGATGCGCTAGACATATTTCCAACGAAAGAGAGCGTGCTCAAAGAACTAGAGAGTTAAAAACAATAGGGATCGCTGGAATAAGAAAAAAAGATGCACAACAATGGAAGAAAAGGAAGAAGACACAGGGGTTCGATACGGGAAAACTGTAAAACTTGAGATTATGTCTTCACATCCATATTTATAAGAGCTCAAATGTAACGACCGGACTTGTCATTTTGTGAATTGGCATCCCGTTCAACGGCTTAAAGTCTCGAACAACTTCGTAATGTATATTATGACTTGAGTGTGTGGTCGATTTTGGTTTTCGGAGGTTTCAGAATTTAATTAAAGGAACAATTCTTATTTTAGAAGCTTAAATGAAAAGAGTTGACCGGAGCTTGACTTTTATGTAAATAACTTTGGAATGGAGTTTTGATAATTGCAATAGCTCCGTATGATGATTTTAGACTTAGGAGCGCGACTGGATCTTGATTTGGAGGTTCGTAGGTTGTTTCTACGTAAATTGGTGAAAGTTGGAAAATGGAATTTGAAAGTTTGACGGGGAGTTGACTTTATCGATATCAGGGCCGGAATCTGATTCCAGAAGTTAGAATAGGTCCGTAATGTCATTTATGACTTGCGTGCAAAATTTGAAGTCAATCGGAGTTGTTTTGATATAAATCGGCATCGATTTCGAAATTTGGAAGTTCATAGTTCATAGGCTTGAATTTAGGTTGCAATTCGTAGGATCGAGGTAGTTTTGATGTTGTTATGTGTGATTTGAGGCCTCGAGTAAGTCCGTATTATGTTATGGGACTTGTTGGCATATTCGGACGTGGTCCCGAGTTGCTCGAGTGAGTTTTGGGGTAGTTTGGACCATTTCTAGGCCATTTTTAGTTGTTGGTTTTTGGCTACAACCTGTGCATTGCGATAGCAGGGAATTGGCCGCGATTGCGAAGAGTAAAATGGGAAATATTGGCCTGTGAATCGCAATCGCGGAAGGCTTTTTGCGATCGCGTTGAGGAAAAGTTCTGCTGCACTGACCCAACTTTGGAAGCTTATATCTTGCAATCTATAAGAAATTTGGAGATGATCCAAAAATAAAAGTTGAAGCCTTTTGTGTATATTTTTCAGATAATAAAACCATTTGGCATTTGGAGTTGTGTAAAAAAAGTTATGGTGGATAAACTACAGGCTATCTGGGAAGAGTTTGGAAATCGCGAAGAAGAAGTTTCTGCTGCACAAGGCTGACTTTGGAAGCTTATATCTCACAATCTATAAGAAATTGGGAAATGATCAAAAACTGAAAGTATTAGCTTTTGGTGTCTAGTTTTTAGAATGTCAAACCATGTGTAATTTGGAGTTTTGTACAAAAAGTTATGACTATTATACTAGAGGCTGTCTGGAAGAGGTGGGCAGCTTGTTCTTCGCAATCGCGAAGGGCAAATTTTGAGCTGAGAAAAGTTGTGCTTCGCGATCGCGAAGCATAATCCGTGATCGCGAAGGATAAATACCTGGACAGAACATAAATTCGGGGGTTTAGCCATCTTACTCATTTTTGGATTTTTGGAGCTTGGTCTTGGGCGATTCTAGAGGAGTTCTTCACGAGTTTGATTTGGGTAAGTGTTCTATATCCGAAAGTGAGTATAATTTATGATTCCATGGCTATTTTCATCAATTATTAGCGAATCAAGTGGAAGAAATTTGAGAATTTTGTAAAACTTTTCAAAAATGAAAAAATGGAGATTTGGAGGAAGATTCGTTATCGAAATTTGATAATTTGTATATGGTTGAACTCGCATCGAAATGGGTGTTCAGATTTTGTGAAAATTCTGTCGGGTTTCGAGACGCGGGCCCTGGGTAGACTTTCGGGTTGGCTTTTAAAGTGAAATTTAAAGTCGACATTTTATTATCTGAAATTATTTCCAATAAATTTTAATGATGTTATTTAATTAATTTGGCTAGATTTGAGCCGTCCGGAGATCATTACACACGAGAAGGCTATTTTGGAATATCGGCCTGACTTCCTAAAGGTAAGTATCTTGCCTACCCTTGAGTGGGGGAATTACCCCTTAGGCATTGAGTCTTATGTGAACCATTGTGTGATTGAAAGCCATGTACGCGAGGTGACGAGTACGTACTTGGCTTATATGTGCAAATTATATCGGTTAAAATCCTTCGACACCTTTATGTATTAAATTGGAAATTGTTGGAACTTGTTAAATTTTTTATTTGCCATGTCACATTCTTTGCTTGCCGTGTTGCTCCTATATGCTTATTTGAATTTATTATTATATTGTCCATTCATGAGCGCTTTAATTCTTAAACTGCTGTATTCGTGAAATTTATATCATTATTTATTCTTATCTGCAATTTATTAAATAAATTTTTTAAAAAAAGAGGTATTAATCTATATACCAAAAATATGGACTAAAGAAGGTGTTGTTCTTGCTGAGTTACTTTTCAATCCTTGTTGTTGTTTTTGAGATTTTATATACGTTGTATTGAGCCGTGGGCTATCTGTTGTGAAATTAATTAATTTGTTGTACCTTCGGGAAGGTTGTGGCCTACGGGCAATTTGTAGATACGAGTTGATTATGTTGTGTTGTTGTGATAATATTCTATGTGAATTATTATGTGATTTGGGTTACTGTTATGCGACATATAAGGGTGGCATTCCAATGTTGATATTATGCGGGCATAAGGGTGGTATTTCAGTATTGTTATGTGTGTTGGAATATTGTCTGGGTGGAGTGATAAGGATGGCTACTATATGGAGCAATAAGGGAGGCTATTATACGGCGTGATAAGGGGGCTATTATAAGAGTGATAAGGGTACTATAGGAGAGATAAGGGTGGCTATTGATATTGTCAGGGCGGAGGGATAAGGGAGGCTACTATAGGAGTGATAAGGGTGGTTATAGGAGAGATAAGAGTGGCTATTGTCAAGGATGATATGTGATGATGTGGGGTTATTGTGCTGATGATTTTTATACGATGATGTAGGGTTATTGTGTTGGTTATTTTCTTGTGATGTTGTGATTTTTCTTGTGTTTATTTTTATATCTTGTGTAGTTTGTCTTGTTTTTCGGTAAACTTGATATAGTCTGATCCATGTTGAGCCTTTGGCTATTGCCGGACAGATTATGTTTTTGGAACGTGAACTGTCCGTGCAGTTGTGATATAAAATGTGGGCACGAGGTGTCGTGGGTATATAACGATTATGATATTGGCACGTGAGTTATCCGTGTAGTTGTGAAATGAGATGTGGGCACGAGTTGCCGCGAGTAAATGATGATTTTATTTTTATCACGTGAGTTGTCCATGCGGATTTTATATATTGATATTTTTGGCACGTGAGTTGTCCGTGCGGTTGTGATAGAGATATGGGCACGAGGTGCCGTGAAAATATTAAAGTGGGCTGAGACCCATATTTTATGATTGTGAGATAAGGTGTCACAGAGTGACTTTTATTTGAAAGATTTATTTCGAAAGATTTTTATTTGAGAGATTTATATTCGAAAGATTTTTATTTGAATAACTTATATTTGAAGGACTTACATTTGAAGACGAATATTTTAAGGACTTGATTAATTGGTTGTACTTGTGTTCTTTATTTATTTGAGCAATATTTACGATGTTCTTGTGGCCTTGTTGTTCATATCCATGATTGATTCTTGTTGTCATCACTGCTATTTGTTTTCTATTATTTTTGTATACTACTATATCACATAGGTTAATTGACTAGTGAGTGTGTTGCCTGTGCCTCACCACTACTCCACCGAGGTTAGTCTTGATACTTACTGGGTACCGACTGTGGTGTACTCATACTACACTTCTGCATATTTTTGTGCAGGTATTGGAGGTATCGGACTCGTGCAGAGTTAGTGTGTTGATCGGTAGGATTCAATGTAGAGCTGCTTGGTCGTCGCAATCCCTTGGTGTTTTTCCCATTTTATTGTATTGTCAATTATTGTTCGAACAATATTGTATATTTGATCCTTGAGATCATTTCATATATTAAGTTAGAGTTCGTGACTCAGTAGTACCAGTCTTGGGAGGTTGATTTACATTGTTCCGCTTTTGGTTTAATCACTTGTGTTAAATTCTATTTTAAAAAAAGGTTTGAATTGTAATTGTAATCAGCTTACCTAGTCTTAGAGACTAAGTGCCATAACGATGCCTGTGGTGGGATTTTGGGTCATGAAAAGTTAGTATCAGAGCTCTAGGTTCATAGGTCCTACGAGTCATGAACGAGTTTAGTAGAATCTTGCGGATCGGTACGGAGATATCTGTACTTATCTTCGAGAGGCTACAGAATTATTAGGAAAATTGCACTTCTTTCATTCCTGTCGTCCGAAATTTATTGACTTTGGAGTTTGAGCCTTTGTATCTCTATCATCTCACAGATGGTGAGGACACGCATTACTGGATCATCTGGACAGACACCCGCGCCCCATGCTAGAGCCGTGAGAGATCGGGGCCGAGGTAGAGGCCGAGAAAGGGCACGTGCCGCAGCTAAAGCACCTGTCAGATCAGCAGTTGAGGAGCCGCTTGTAGCTCCAGTTGGGGGACAGGCACCAGAGCCGCCTGTTGTTACCTCGGACTTAAGGAGACTTTAGCGCAGTTCCTAAGCATGTTTGGTACATTGGCTCGGGATTGATCTCTGTTGCACCAGCTACTTTGCAGATTGAGGGAGGAGCCCAGACTCCCAGCGCCCGTACTTTAGAGCAGCGGGTTCACATTGGTCAGGTTCCGGGTGTGGTGCCGGCATAGCCTGTTATTCTGCTTCAGCCTGAGGTTAGGCCAGGGGCATCAGAAGAGGAACAGAAGAGACTTGAGAGGTTTAAGAGGTATAGTCCACCTGCTTTTAGTGGAACAACTACCGAGGATGCTCAGGGATTTCTAGAAAAATGTCACCGTATTCTCCGCACCATGGGCATTGTCGAAGTGAGCGGAGTTGCTTTTACTATATTTTAGCTGTCAGGAGCAGCGTATTAGTGGTGGCAGGTCTATGAGGAGGGCAGACCAGCTGATGCCGCACCACCTACTTGGGCTTAGTTTTCAGAGATGTTTTTCAAAGAGTTTGTTCCCCAGACTCTTCGAGATGCGTGGTGCACAGAGTTTGAACGATTGCGTCAAGGCACCATGACGTTGTCGAAATATGCCATCAGGTTCAATGAGTTCGCCCGTCATGCACCTAATTTGATTCCCACCGTCAGAGAGTGAGTCCGCAAATTCTTGAGGGGCTCGATTATGATCTTAAATTATGCATGGCTCTGGAATTGCAGACTGATAAAGGAATATTTTCTTAACTCGACTCGGTTCTGTGTATTGAGGTGACTCCTCCTATCATGCTTCACTTATGGGTGAGCTTCGTAAATCTGTAATCTACTTATGTGTTTACCTTTGTTGGGAGATTCTATGGCAATAGCAATGTCTATCATTTTGTTTTGTACACTATTGAGGGCTATGAGGCCAAAATTGACTTTCTGTTACTCTATACAGTGGGTTTTGATGTAATCAATTATTTCGAAATTACATCAAAACCCAGCCGGTTGAGGATACTTCATTAGTATTGCGGCACTCTCTTGTTTGATCGACTGCTGAGATTCAAGTTTGCTTGGTGGCACAGAAGAATTATAGGAGTATCCCTCGTGGAATGATCAAGTGTTAGAGGTGTGTTAGATATTCAGGCGATGGATGTGGTTATGGGCATACGTATGATGTGTGCGTAGGCACGAGTTGCTACAGCCGGTTGAGGCTAATATCGTTTGTCTATATGAAAATCGGACCTTTTAAAGATGTTTGGAGTGTAAGAAATTTGGTTTTAAAGTTTATAAGTGTGGATAAAAGATATAATCTCAAATTGAGATGGTGTTGTCGGACTTATGTCGATTGCGGTGACGTGGGATCACCCACGAATATTTGTATAGTAAATGCACTCAGTAAATTGAAGTCCTCAGAATAATACTTGGTACGTTCGAGAACGAACGTTTATTTAAGAGGGCGGGAATGTAACGACCTGACTTGTCGTTTTGTGAATTGGCATCCCGTTCAGCGGCTTAAGGCCTCGAACAGCTTCATTATGTGTATTATGACCTACGTGTGTGGTCGAGTTTGGTTTTCGTGTCACGACCCAAAACCAACCCGGTTGTGATGGCGTCTATCATGGAACTAGGCCAGCCGACACATTCCCAAAATAATTCGGAATTTATAATAAAGATGTTTTTAAGCTATTAATTAATAAAACTTCATAATATAAGTCTGAATAACAAAATGCGGAAAGAAAAGCCCGACATTGGAGTATCACTAGTCATGAGCATGTACTAAGAACTGTCCGATAATACTAAGACTACTACAATTTGGAAACCAACTAATAACATCTATAGGAAGATAAGAGGGAGAAGTGCAGGGCTGCGATCGCCATGCAGCTACCTTGCTAACTCTAACAGATCCGCGACGGATGAAAACAACACTCACTAGCACGTACAACAATTCCTGGATCTGCACACAAGGTGCAGGGAGTAATGTGAGTACGCCAACTCAGTAAGTAATAAAGGTAAATAAAGACTGAGCAGCAGTGACGAGCAATAAAACATATACAGTTCATATCATGAAATCTCAGTAGAATACAACAGGCTTTTAAAATCAGGGTTTTGAATCAACTCAGCTCATTTAAATCCAGTTTCAGTAAAACCATTTAAAACATCTTTCAACAACTTTCAAACAAAGTGATAGAACAGTGAGTAAAAAAAATGATGAAAACATAATCAGCCCCTCAGGCAAAACTCACTTGTATACAGCCCCTCGGGCAACATAAATCATAAACAGCCCCTCAGGCAATCATCACTGTCACTCATATACAGCCCCTCGGGCAAAACATCATATCACTCACTCAGGGTACCCGCGCTCACTGGGGGTGTACAAACTCCGAAGGGGCTCCTACTGCCCAAGCGCTATAACAAGCCACCTCGTGGCATAAATCAATCAGGCCCTTGGCCTCATAACAAGCCACCTCGTGGCATATATGAATCAGGCCCTCGGCCTCACAAAATCATGATTTAGCAACATCATGCTGCGGCGTGCATCCCGATCCCATAAATATCCTCACAAAAATAGGCCCTCGGCCTCACTCAGTCATAAACCTCTCAAGCCACTCGGGCTATCAGTAAAAAAGGTGCTCAGCCCAAAATAACATTTTTATGCATCAAAACGGAGTAATAAAGACTAAGTTATGAAATCAGTAAACATAGCATGACTGAGTATAGGTTTTTAAATCAAAATAGTGAGAGGATAATAAGAAAAGGCCCCTAAGGTCCAAACAGCTTTGGCACAAGGCCCAAATATGGCATTCAGCCCAATTTATAAAAATTCTTTCTAAATCACATAGTATCATATAGTTTCAGTCAAATACACAACTTTATAGTTGCTACGGGACGGACTAAGTCACAATTCCCAATGGTGCTTGCCCACACTCCCATCACCTAGCATATGCGTCACCTCAAAGTAGTAAAATAATGTGAAATCCGGGGTTTCATACCCTTAGGACTAGATTTACAATCATTACTTACCTCAATCCGAGCAAAATCCTACTCCGAAATGCCTTTGCCCCTCGAATCGGCCTCCAATCGACCCGAATCTAGCCACAGTTAATTCAATTCAGTCAATACTAATTATAGGAATTAATTTCATATGAAAATACTAATTTTCCAACAAAATACGAAATTTAACTCAAAATCGCCCGTGGGGCCCACGTCTCGGAATCCGACAAAACTCACAAAATCCAACAACCCATTCAACCACGAGTCCAATTATACCAAAATTACTAAATTCCGGTAACAATTCGGCCTCCAAATCTTCAAATCTTATTTTCAAATCCCTAGTCCAAATCCCCAATTTACACCTCAAAAACATGTAATCTAGTCGGATTATTCGATGATAATTCAATATTATGGAGTAGAAATGATCACAAGTGACTTACCTCAAGATTTTCCATGATTTCTTGCTCAAAAATCGCCCCAAGTCGTGTTCTTTCACCAAAAAACGTCAAAATGAGCCAAAAAAATAGAACAACTTTAAAAAACCCGATTCTAGTTGCTAAAAGCCAATTCCCTTTGCTAAAAGTTGGCAAATCTGGTCGCTAAAGGTGCACGCCAGATCTATTGCACCAGAAGTCTTTAATTTCACTAAAAAGGCTATAACTCCATCATACGAACTCGGAATTTGATGATTCTTGTTCCTATGAGTCACAAATAATAATACGAACATAGTCCTTCAATCGAAACTCAATTCGAAGCTCATTTGCTTAGTGAGATACCCATTTCTTTCGTTAAACAATTAACTCATGATTCGCGTTAAAAACCCAATAGCGGCTTGATGAAATTAGACCAATATTTCCAGATCACTCCTATAATTCATTATCAAAATCCCGGAAGTCTCGAAATCAAATTTCGATCTCTAGAACTAAAAATGGACCTTTGGATCATTACATGCTTATGCTCAAAACGCCAAAATCTTCCAAAAACACTTTCAAAAACTTATCCGAGTCTCATGGGACCCCAACCAAGTATACTAACAAGTCCCATAATATGATACAAACTTAGTCGATGCCTCAAATTTCATCAAAGAATGCTAAAACCGTGAATCACACCTCAATTCAAGCTTAATGAAATTAAGAATTTCCAACTTCTATATTCGATGCCGAAACCTATCAAATCAAGTCCGATTGACCTCAAATTTTGCACACCAGTCATAAATGACATAACGAATCTATGAAAATTTTCATAACTGGATTCTGACTTCGATATCAAAA
Organism: Nicotiana attenuata; assembly: GCF_001879085.1. Lineage (NCBI taxonomy): Eukaryota > Viridiplantae > Streptophyta > Magnoliopsida > Solanales > Solanaceae > Nicotiana > Nicotiana attenuata. Next base: position 51,643 of record NW_017671091.1, on the reverse strand, counting down.
AGCCAACCCCTGGTCAAACTTCCAAACTTAAATTTCCTATTTTCGCCATTTCTAGCCTAATTTAGTTACAGACCTCAAAATAAATATTCGGATACACTCCTAAGTCTAAAATCACCATACAGAGCTATTGGAACCATCATAATTCTATTTTGGGATCGTTTACACATAATTCACCATCCGATCAATTATTTCAACTTAAGCTTCCAAAACAAGAATTGTTCTTTCAATTAAATACTGAATCATCTGAAAACCAAACTTGACCACCCTCGCAAGTCATAATACACATCTCAAAGCTGCTCAAGACCTTAAGACACCGAACAGAACTCTAATTCTCAAAATGACTAGTCGGGTCATTACATTTCGGAGGTTTTGGAATTTAACTGAAGGAACAATTCTTATTTTAGAAGCTTAAGTGAAAAGAGTTAACCGGAGTTTGACTTTTATGTAAACGACTCCGGAATGGAGTTTCGATAATTCCAATAGCTCCGTATGATGATTTTATGCTTAGGAGCACGACCGGATGTTGATTTGGAGGTCCGTAGGTCGTTTCAACGTAAATTGGCAAAAGTTGGAAAATGGAATTTGGAAGTTTGACCGGGAGTTGACTTTATCGATATCAGGGTCAAAATCTAATTTCGGAAGTTGGAATAGGTCTTTAATGTCATTTATGACTTGCGTGCAAAATTTGAAGTCAATCGAAGTTGTTTTGATATAAATCGGCATCGATTTCGGAATTTGGAAGTTCATAGTTTATAGGCTTGAATTTGGGTTGCGTTTCGTAGGATTGAGGTAGTTTTGATATTGTTATGTGTGATTTGAAGCCTCGAGTAAGTCCGTATTATGTTATGAGACTAGTTGGCATATTCGCACAGGGTTCCGAGTGGTTCAGATGAGTTTCAGGGTGGTTTCGGACCATTTCTAGGCCATTTTTAGTTGCTGATTTTTGGTTGCAGTAGTGTGCATTGCGATCACGCGGAACGAAGAGTAAAATGGGAAATATTAGTCTGTGAATTGCGATCGCGTAGAGGAAAATTCTGCTGCACTGACTCGATTTTAGAAGCTTATATTTTGCAATCTATAAGGAATTCAGAGATAAACAAAAAATAAAAGTTGTAGCCCTTTGTGTCTAGTTTTCAGAAAATAAAATTGTTTGGAATTTGGAGTTGTGTACAAAAAGATATGGTAAATATACTACAAGCTGTCTGGGAAGAGTTTGAAAATCGTGAAGAAGAAATTTCTGCTGCACAGGGCTGACTTTGGAAGCTTATATCTCGCAATTTATAAGGAATTGGAAAATGATCAAAACATGAAAGTTGTATCCCTTAGTGTCTAGTTTCGTAAAGTCAAACCATGTGTCATTTGGAGTTTTGTACAAAAAGTTATGACCATTATATTAGAGGCCGTCTTGAAGAGCTGGGAAGAACATAAATTTGGGGTTTAGCCATTTTACTCATTTTTGGATTTTTGGAGCTCGGTCTTGGGCGATTCTAGAGGAGTTCTTCACGAGTTTGATTTGGGTAAGTGTTCTATATCCGAAAGTGAGTATATTTCATGATTCCATGGCTATTTTCATCAATTATTAGTAAATTAAATGGAAGAAATTTGAGAATTTTGTAAAACTTTTCAAAAATAAAAAAAATGGAGATTTGGAGGAAGATTCGTTATCGAAATTTGATAATTTGTATATGGTTGAACTCGCATCGGAATGGGTGTTCAGATTTTGTGAAAATTCTGTCGGGTTTCGAGACGCGGGCCCTGGGTAGACTTTCGGGTTGGCTTTTAAAGTGAAATTTAAAGTCGACATTTTATTATCTGAAATTATTTCCAATAAATTTTAATGATGTTATTTAATTAATTTGGCTAGATTTGAGCCGCCTGGAGATCATTTCACGCGAGAAGGCTATTTTGGAATTTCGGCCTAACTTCCTAAAGGTAAGTATCTTGCCTAACCTTGAGTGGGGGAATTACCCCTTAGGCATTGAGTCTTATGTGAAAAATTGTGTGATTGAAAGCTGTGTACGCGAGGTGACGAGTACGTACTTGGCTTATATGTGCAAATTATATTGGTTAAAATTCTTAGACATCCTTATGTATTAAATTAGAAATTGTTGGCACTTGTTAAATCTTTTATTTGCCATGTCGCATTCTTTACTTGCCGAGTTGCTCCAATATGCTTATTTGGAATTATTATTATATTGTCCATTCTTGAGCGCTTTTATTGTTAAACTACCGTGTTCGTGGAATTTATCTCATTATTGATTTTTATCTGTAATTAATTAAATGAAAATTTAAAAAAGAGAGGTATTAATCTATTTACCAAAAATATGGATTAAAGAAGGCGTTGTTCTTGTTGAGTTACTTTTCCATCCTTGTTGTTGTTTTTGAGATTTTACATATGTTGTGTTGAGCCGTGGGCTATCTGTTGTGAAATTAATTGATTTCGTTGTACCTTCGAAAAGGTTGTGGCCTACGAGCAATTTGTAAATACGAGTTGATTATGTTGTGTTGTTGTAATAATATTTTGTGTGAATTGTTGTGTGATATGGGTTACTGTTATGCGGTGTATAAGGGTGGCATTCCAATGTTGATATTATGCGGGCATAAGGGTGGCACTTCACTGTTGTTATGTGTGTTGGTATATTGCTTGGGCGGAGCGATAAGGGTGACTATTATACGGAGCAATAAGGGACGTTATTATACGGAGTGATAAGGGGGTTATTATAGGAGTGATAAGGGTGGCTATATGAGAGATAAGGGTAGCTATTGGAGCGATAAGGGTGGCTATTGATATTGTCAGGGCGGAGGGATAAGGCAGGATACTATAGGAGTGATAAGGGAGGCTACAGGAGAGATAAGAGCGGCTATTGTCAGGGATAATATGTGATGATATTAAGTTATTGTGCCGGTGATTTTTATATGATGATGTGGGGTTATTATGTTGGTGATTTTCATGCGGTGTTGTGATTTTTCTTGTGCTTATTTTTATATCTTGTGCAGCTTGTCTTGTTGTTTCGATAAACTTGATAAAATCTGATCCATGTTGAGATTATGAGCCTGCTATTGCCGGGCGGATTATGTTATTGGCACGTGAACTGTCCGTACAATTGTGATATGAAATGTGGGCACGAGGTGCCGTGGGTATATATTGATTATGATATTGGCACGTGAGTTGTCCGTGTAGTTGTGAAATGAGATATGGGCATGAGTTGCTGCGAGTAAATGATGATTTTACTATTGGCACATGAGTTGTCAATGCGGTTGTGATAGAGATATGGGCACAAGGTACCGTGAAAATATGAAAGTGGACTGAGACCCATGTTTTATGATTATGAGATAAGGTGTCACATAATGACTTTTATTTGAAAGATTTATATTCGAATGATTTTTATTTGAATAACTTATATTTGAAAGATTTATATTTGAAGGACATACATTTGAAAAACGTATATTTTAGGGACTTGATTAATTAGTTGTACTTGTGTTCCTTATTTGTTTGAGCAATATTTATGGTGTTCTTGTGGCCTTGTTGTTCATATCCCTGATTGATTCTTGTTTCCATCACTGCTATTTGTTTTCTATTATTTTTGTATACTACTATATTGCACAGGTTAATTGACTAGTGAGTGTCTTGACTGTACCTCGTCACTACTCCACCGAGGTTAGTCTTGATACTTATTGAGTATCGACTGTAGTGTACTCATACTACACTTCTGTATATTTTTGTATAGAGCCAGGTATTGGAGGTATCAGACTCGGGCAGTGTTAGTGTGTTGATCGTAAGGATTCCAGGTAGAGCTGCTTGGTCGTCGCAGTCCCTTGGAGTCTTTCCCGTTTTATTGTATTTTCAATTATTATTTGAACAATATTGTATATTCGATCCTTGAGATCATTTCATATATTCAGCTAGAGTTCGTGATTCAATATTACCAGTCTTGGGAGGTTGTTTTAAATTGTTCCGCTTTTGGTTTCAACACTTGTGTTAAATTTATTTCAAAAAAAAAAAGTTTTAATTGTAATTATAATCGGCTTACCTAGTCTTAGAGACTAGTGCCATCACGATGCATGTGGTAAAATTTTGGGTCGTGAAAACACATCATAATCGTATGACGTCATGACGTCACTTTGATTCATGAACAACGTAACTCCAAAAGTTGCGGCTCACGAAAGGCCACATTGCCAGATTGCCACAATCATCACGACCCTTCCCACTCGTCCAATTGTTTCGACCACGATGAACAGAATCCGCTCATCAAGCCCGCTCGAGGCCGGCCTCAATAAGCGGAGGGACTAACTGTATGGGTCGAAATATGCTAGATAATATTCAAGTTAAGATTACTCTAAAGAAAGAATTCTCGAGTCGTCACTAGTCGAGGTGGGTCAGGAAGTGGAAATACTCATAGCCGAAGAGTCGACGGGAGCCGTGGTCAAGATGTCTATAATGGTCGGGTTCGAACATCACTGATGAAGCTGTAACGGCAAGTTTTCGAAATAAGATATTAAAGGGAATATTCTAGTGAATATCTTGTACTATTAGGGTTTATTAGAAGTATATCTCATATAAATAGAAAGAGGGGCCAATGACGTGATAAACGTAAGATTTATCTGTAAGAACAATCTTTTGGCTAAATATTTTCTCTCTTACAAAGATACAAACATCACATTTTTATCAAGATTCTTGTCCAAATTATTCCCTACTTTCCATCAGATCCGAGAATAACTCGAACATTCAAGGATTTGTCTGTCACTCATCATTGTCAAGAGGAACTTTTGACCGAGAAGCTCAATGTGTAACTTTCCCTCAGAAAATTGGGCATTAGAGAACTTGAATAATTAACCTAAATAGCCGCTCATATTGTTACACAAATACTCGGTCAGATTTAATATTTACTTTTTATATTCAATATACATAGATTATATATTGATTGTACACGATTATACACATATTATACATGAATTTTATATATATTATACATTCGCCGATTATTTTTAATTTAAGAAACTAAGTGGGCGACTCTTTGGGTTAATTCTTCGAAAGAACTTAGAATGTAATGTAGCCACTTGATGCTAAAGCCCATATCAATGTGAGGCCCATTCGGAGCTATGGTACTTATAGAGAGAACTGCTTCCAAATCCCATACCGCGAAATAAAATAAAAAGACACACAATATTTACATAATCAGGTCATATATTATATAATTATATTTAGATTATTATGGAGTAATAAATACAGATAAACAATCTGATAAATAAAGTAACTAATCTACTGTAAGAATTCATTGATAACGTCAAAAAACTTTGTATATTCAATGAATATAACTTAAATCCAAAAGAATTTTTATTTTGTGACAATATTTATATTATTTATCATTAACTGATAGAACAAAGTTGACTATGTTTGACCAAAAAGTATAACTTTTTGTTCAAATAATTAAATTTATATGATAATGGGTTAAACCTAATTAACAATAATATTTCTAGATGCGTGTTTCGAAAGCATGATTAGAGTTGGACAGATCCGGTAGAGATGTAATAACAGTGTACAATAACTATTCCAAATAGTTTGAGCAATAATAGAGCATTTAATAACAATGAACAACAATAAATGGCATTTAAATAAATAAGAGTAGTGATTCACCCAATAAAGGATGAACTAGATTGTTGTTCTCCTAGGGGTGACAATATTAGCCCAAACCCACTCAACCCGCCCAACCCGCTCAGGGATTAATGGGTTGGGCTACAAACATTTCAGCTCATGGGTCAATTTGGGCTGAACCCAAGTTAACCCATTATTGTTTAGGAATTTTTACCTCCTATAGCAAAGGGTGATACCTTATTTATTTTAAATAAATACCCCTTTAAAATATTATATTCCATAGCTACCTATTTATTTTTATAGCCAAATATTTATTTATGGTTACCTCCTACCCTTAAGCCATAAAATACTCTTTGTATCATTTTTCTCTCTCATTCTATATTTTGTTTTTCCACGTCTCTTTCTTTGCGATATTATTCTACGGTTATGGGCTCTAAGTAATCTATCCACATTGATTGGTTTTGATAGAGTAGGCAGTCGACCAAATATTGGATGTTTTCCAGGTATTCAAGTCCAGTTGATTCTACAGAATTCGGCGATGCTTCACTATGGTGGTTCTTCTCTTCCTTAGATTCATTATCTTTCGCTAGCCTATGTCTGCCTTTTGATTGGGTAAGGAGTCTTCTTCTATCCACTGACCTCTCTGCATCGGCTTTTGAGAGTTTCGAATCAGAATCGCGGCCCTCTTGGCGAGACGATATTAGGGTTGTTCTTGAACAAAGACGACGGAGTTTGGGGCTGAGCAACTTGAAGAGTCTGTTACCTTTTTTTTAATTGTATTTCAATGTATCTCGCTGTATTCTATATATCTCATTGTATTCATTTTCTTTTTTTCATTATATTTTAATGTATCCCGTTGTATTCCATGTATTTTATTGTATTCACTATCTCGCTGTATTCCCTAAATGTATTCATATATATTTTTTTAATTAATATAAATTTATGTATTCAGATGTATTTATGTATTCAAATGTATCTGCAGTATGTATTCATATATTTTTTGCACTATAGATGACCTGCTATACTTCATGTATTCAATGTATTTTTATGTATTTAACTATATTCAATGTAAGTATATAATTTCTCTCAAGATTGCTATGTTTTTGGGGTGTTTTTAGATTGAGAATCTTTTTTATAACTGGAAATACAAATTTTGTGTGTTATAATTGAGTTTGAGTTATATTAGGAGTGTATTATGTTAATTGATTCACTTTCCGTTTAAAAACAGCTGAATAGACCTTGAATTGCGCTATTTACGTTACTGTATTCACAAATACATAACGTGAATACAGTCGAATACAATAATATGTCTAGCTGTAATCCCCTGTTTCACGCCGTGAATAAAGTCGAATACAGTCGAATACAATAATCTGTCTAGCTGTAATCCCCTGTTTCACGCCGAGAAATGCTACTATATTCATGAATACCGTAGCTTAAATACATCGAATACACTCTAAAATACCTGAAAACATAGCTATAGGAAGTAATATAGTAAATGGTAGCTACAACTAACTAATAACCACTAAACAATAGTGGTTTATAAAAATTTCTCTATTTTTTATAACCCATTCTGACCTATTAAGCAGCCCAAATACAACCCATGAAACTCACACAAAACAAAGGGATCTCAACCCAACTTATCTAGAAATTTAATTAGATGCCCCAATTTTACTTTTTTTTTTGTTGACGTAATGGCTTCCTGGCCACTTAGACTTGTAGGGCTTTTGAAAGCCGATACACGAACTTTGGATTTTTCCATTTGAACACTCGAACTCATGATTCCCTTAACTAATAAACATATTTGACCGTTGACCATGTCCATGTGGCGTCAGTTGGTCCTAATCAGCATGCTGCGTGAGGAACACGACGTTTAGGAGCGTGAGAACCCCCTTCCCAACGTCCAATGGTCCAAAACGGTGTCTATTTAAGTGGGTTCTTATTCATTCATTGTAAAATACATTATCCCTCTATTATGTAGAATTTGAAGCTCCATTCCTTCATTTTTCTAAAATCTGAAGCTTTATTTAATTTTTTTTTCTTTTTTCAGACCGTGAAAATGATGCAAAGTCCAGTATTTTGTCATTGTGGAGTTGAAGCTAACTTTTGCATCACTTGAAAGCCAACAAATCCAGGAAGAAGGTTTATGGGTGCTCAAATTATGGTCAAAACAATTCTTGTAATTTTTTTTTAGGTGGTTTGACCCACCTCTTCCACATCACTATAAACAAGTAATTTCAGGGCTGTTATCAAGAATTATCCGGCTGGATTCTTTCACTATAAACAAGTACTATGTTATCATTTCCAAGCAAGGAAAACACTTTGCACTTTAAATATAAGAAACATGAAGCTCAATATAAGGATTATCCGGCTGGGTTCTTTCATTTTTCGAATTATTCCCAATTCAAAAAATAGGGAGAAAAAAAAGGAGAAAAAGGGATAGACCTGGTCAACCATCGTGTTTGATGATAGTGCTACGGTCGAGGACTTTCATAGCAACACTTTCACCTGTCTCTGTATTCGGTGCAAATTTAACTTGGCAAATATTCCTTCCCCTATTGTTCTTCCTACTTCATACTTGCCTAATTTCCTTATCACCATCTTCTCCTGCCAAACACGACACCGTTTCTCTTCTTCTTCTTCTTGTTCCTAATTTCTTCAACCCATTATTTTTCCTTTTCTGGTTTTTCAGGAAAGCATATTGGGCTTGACGAACAAGATTTTGGCTTTTTTGGTTGGAGAGAGGAAAAAGACGAAATGTCGATCTATTGATTAAAAGAGGGAGTTTGTTTGTAACAATCCCATTGGTCATTTGCTGACTGGATGGACACGTCTGTGTATGTGTAATACACGCGCGTAGGTTCAAGGATCAGATGTGTTTATTAGTTAATGGAATCATGAGTTCGAGCGTTCAAATGGGAAAATTCAAAGTTCGTTCATCGGCTTTCAAAAGCCCTACAAATTTAAGTGGCCGGGAAGCCATTACGCCTTTTTTTTTTTATATTCAATTTTCTGTTCTTTTGTTTTTCTGCACCACCCACCCACCCGCCCCTTACCCCCTTTAAAAAAAACTATTTTTTTTTGTATTTTTAATTTTCTGTTTTTTTATTTTTCTGCACCACCCATCCCCCACCGCGCAAACCCCCTCAAAATTTTTTTTTATTTTTTTGTTGTATTTTCAATTTTATGTTTTCTGTTTTTTGGTTTTTCTGCACCACCGACCCACCTCCCACCCCCCGCAAAATATTTTTAAATTACACATTTTAAGGTAAATGCTTTTTTATGCAAGATGAGCATGGTTTTAAAACATGGGTCAAGTTGGGCGGGTTGAATTATGACCCACTGTTTAGCCCATCTTGACCTAGCCCATCTTAGCCCAAGTACACTTTGAACTGGATTGAGCAATGACCCATCTATTGACCTAACCTATCTTGACCCGCCTATTTGCCACCCCTAGTCAAAACTAATTATATATATATATATATATATATATATATATATATATATATATATATTATTTTTCTATTTTTCCATTTTTTCCCGGACCATTCAAGCCTATGCGTTTTCTCTGCCCCAAAAAAAGGACAGTCTCACGTCCTTTTCTTTTGTGGTCAAAAGCCACATTCCAAAAACGGGAAAAGAATAAGACGAAAAAAGTCCAAGTTGGGGCACTATGACCACTGATGGTTGAAATTTTAAGATTTGGGTTTGGTTGGTCTTCTCTTTGGAGCCGTTCAAATCGCTTCACCTAAATCAACCATATGGAAAATAAGTTCATGGCATTGCACATTTTGCTATTATAAAAACTCGTTAATTTGATTAATTGAAAAGTCACTTCATTCTCACAATCTCACTTATAAGTTTCGATTAATTTTTGATGAACTTTGATCACGCCCAACTATGCCTCCTAAGAGGTCTAGCGGTCGTTGCAAATATAATTCGATTTACATATCCGGAGTCGAATCCCATAGGAAATTAACCTACTAATCACAACCACTACTTTCGCAAGAATTCAAGTAATCAACCTTCAAAAATAAAAAAATGCTAGATCTCAACCCATAAATACGAAGAAGAGGGCATGAGGACTGAGAACTCTCTCGGTGCACGTTAAGCTTAACATACGCCATCCATGGGGAGGAGAGCGAAGACCGTCATCCCTGTCCAAATTCCGAGCCAGAAAGCAACGGGCAAGCAGGTTAACCAAGATGCACAAACAAAAATTCAACAAAAAAGGGGAAATCCGGCAGAAATTGATAAAATAGTAACTCAGGAGGTTAGAGTTCTGCAAATTGCAGAATCATCAAAAGTTAATGAACCAAGGTAAAGGAGAAGGTAACTACGCCATTGAAGGAGAGAGTAAGTGAATGGAATAGTGCAATGAAAAGCCAGGGGAGTGGAAACAGACTATCCTGGGCGGATGAAGTTGAGGAGCAGGAAAAGGAAAATGGTAAGCAAGCACTTGCAGAGTCAATTTGGGACAAATTTGACACCTCAAAAATATCAAATGCATGTTTTAAGCTTGAATTTGTAAGTCCTGAAAGGATGGGGATCGTATGATAGGGGAGATAGAATTGGAGGATATAGAATCTGAAATCACATATTGGAGGAATATTGTAGTTTGCTATGTGTTGGGGGCTTATCCTCCATTTAATGTGTTGAATGGTTACTTGCAGAGGATATGTATGATGGTGAGGTTTGACACTGAGTTGGGAAAGAATGAAGTCATCCAAGAGGGTATATTTCATTTTGATAACAAATCGCTTATTGTCAAAGCTTGGACTCCAGATATGGAGTTTTCCAAAACTGAATTGTCCATTGTTCCAATATGAATCATACTCCCAGGGCTGGATTTTAAATATTGGAGTGCCAAATGATTGAGCAAGATAGGAAGTTTAATAGGAAATCCTTTAATGATAGACAAGAATACAGAGAAGAAAGTAGGATTGCAATTTGCTAGAATGCTTGTGGAAGTGAAGGTGGGGGATTAATTTCCTGAGGCACTTCAGGAATGAGAAGGCGGAGGTGATTGAACAACGAGTGACCTATGATTGGAAACCAACTATGTGTGAGGTGTGTCACAAATATGGGCATACTGGAGATAGATGTAGGAGGAATAAGGAGAACAAAAATGAGGTAGGAGAAGCTACGAAGGGAGATGAGAAGCTTATGTTAGTTCCAGTGGAACCTAGTACTACAGATGGAGGGTTCATCTAGGGAGGCTAATGAACCTGATCAAAGGCCAAATCCCATTAAACATGTACAGGAGAGGGGTAGGAACAGAGAAAATCAAGTTAGGGGATGGGCACAACCATTGAAGACACAAGAAGGAGCAGGGGTTCAGGATGGAATAAAAAATATAATAACAACAAGGAACTCTTTTTTGCTGCTTGGAAATAGGAAGGTGACAAGAATGTAGGGAATGTTAGAAATGAGGGTGGACCATCTTCTCTCCCAGGGGATGGTTAACATACTCAGCTGGAATGTAAAAGGCCTAAATGGCCTCACAACGCAGAAGGAAGTTAAACTCCTCTGCAATGAGCTTGATGTTGGACTAATTGGTCTTTTTGGAGACTAAAATTAAGAATGATAAGATTTGTACAATAGCAACAAGAAAGTTTGAAGGGTGGAAGTACTACACTAACCATTTATCACACTATAATGGAAGAATTCGGGTGGAGTGGAAGGAGGAAGTACACAATATTACTGTAATTAGTAAGATTGCACAAGCCGTAACGTGCAAGGTTAACCATATAATGCAACAAATGAAATTTGTGGCTACATTTGTGTATGCCTACAATCAGAAGGAAGAAAGAAAGGCACTCTAAGAATATTTAAACCAAGTTTCAATGGGTATGACTCAATCATGGATAATTTTAGGAGATTTTAACTCTGTCTTGCATGCAGAAGATAGACAAGGAGGTAATCCTGTTACTATAGCTGAAGTTCTAGATTTTCAAACATGTTTAGATATGAATGGACTGGTGGAACTTCCTAATGGGGGTGCTCTTATACATGGAATGATAAACAGGAGAATGGTAGGGTGTTTTCTTGGATTGATTGGGTATTTGTGAAGGGGAATGGATGGACAATATGGTAGATTGTCGAGCAAGGTTCTTACCTAAAGGGGTGAGTGATCACAGCCCTGTACAAGTTAAAGCAGTGCAGCAATTTTGTAGGAGAAAGAAGGCATTTAAGTACTGTAATGTATGGATTAATCATCCTCAATTTACAGAAATAGTAAAGGAGGGGTGGGAACGGAAGATAGAATGATAGAAAATGTTTCAAGTGGTGAAGAAACTTAAAGGTCTCAAACCTCAATTGAAGCAGCTGCATAAAAGCAATTTCAATAACATTGTGAAAGAAGCAACAATGGACAGAGAGAATATGTTGAAATGCCAAGAACTGCTCTAGGTGAATCCTTTGGATGTTCATTTACGACAAGAAGAGAGGAGAAGTATTCATTCAACAAATAAGTAAAGAAAATTGGATACGACTGGGGGATGATAACACTAGGTACTTTAATTCTGTTATCAAGCACAAGAAATTAGTACAAGCAGTAACACAGTTGTAAGATAATAATGGGAACATACAGGATGATCCAACAACTATAGCTGAATTGTTTGTGCAGTTTTATAAAGAATTACTGGGTCAACAAGGAGGATGGAGAAGAATAACATCACCATGGTTTCTATAGAATGGGCATAGACTAACTACTCAACAGTAGTTAGCTCTACTGGACCCATACGCAAGGAAGGATGTTACGGAAGCAATAATGAGTATTAATGTGAACAAGAGCCCAGGGCCTGATGGATTTGGGAGTGTTTTTTCACAAGTGCATGGAACATTGTGGGAGATGAAGTGAGTGAAGCTGTGCTAGAGTTCCTTAAAATTGGGAGGATGTTAAAACAACTGAATGCCACCCTGATTAGTCTGATTTCTAAGGTGCCTAATCCTCTGAATGCTGGGCAGTTTAGGCCAATATCCTGTTGCAACACAATATACAAATGTGTCTCTAAGATTCTATGTAAGAGACTAAAAAGAATGTTACCATCACTGGTCAATGAATCACTGGTAGCCCTTATCCAAGGAAGATCATTGGTGCATAATATATTGATTTGTCATGATCTCATGCGACACTATCACAAAAAAACTACCCCAAGATGTCTAATAGACTTGAGGAAGGCTTATGATATGGTGCGGTGTGAGTTTATAGAAGAGATGATGAAAGGCTATGGTTTTCCAGTAAGTTTCATTTGTTTGGTAATGGCATGTGTATCTTCTACATCTTTCTCTATTAAAGTGAATGGGGAGGGATATGGCTACTTTACTTGGAGAAGGGGACTGAGACAGGGGGATCCGATGTCACCACTCCTGTTTGTAATGGTAATGGACTACTTATCAAGAATAATGGGAAGAATGGGTCAATTGCCAGTTTTTCGATTTCATCCTATGTGTAAAAGGCAAAAGCCGACTTATTTAATATTTGCTGACGATCTAATGATTTTTTGCAAGGGGAATATTAGCTCTGTTAACAGAGTTATGGGAGCATTAAAACATTTTTCAGAGATTACTGGCTTGATAGCTAATGTGGATAAATCCAGTCTGTTCGTGGCTGGGTTGGATGCAGAAACAAGGAGAAGATAATAGAGATGACAGGATTTGTAATAGGAACATTCCCAATAAGATACTTGGGGTTACCACTTTCGCCTAATAAGTGGAACAAGATGGAATGTCATCAATTGACTATGAAGATCACGGAGAAGATTAGAACATATTCAGCCAAGAACCTATCTTATGCAGGTAAATTGCAAGTCATAAACTCTGTTCTGTTCTCATTACATAATTTCTGGGGAGCAGTATTCATCCTCCCATAGAGTGTACTAAAATAGGTCGATCGGAAATGTAGAGAGTTCCTTTGGGGAAGTACTGCAGAACAGAAGAAGGTATCTTTAGTTTCCCGGGAGAAAATCTGTAAACCAAAAACACAAGGGGGATTGAATGTTAAAGGATGTAGGAATTGGAATATAGCAGCAGTGGGAAAATTGGTGTGAATCAACCTATGGGTGAAGTGGGTGCATGGTATATATATGAACAATGGTATGGAGTTCTGGGAGCATCGGGCACCGGTGGATAGTAGCTGGTACTGGAGATGACTCAACAAGCTAAAAATGGGTATGACAAGCTGGTACCATAATGGAAAGTATTATCTGACAGTCAATGGGCACTACTCTATATCCAAAGGATACTTGAACATAATAGGAGATGCTCCTAAGTTACAAATAGCTGGACTGATTTGGAGCAGAGTAATGCTCCCAAAACACAGGTTCATAGTGTGGCTTGCTATGCAGGCAAGGCTTATGGCAAAAGAAATATTGCGAGATATGAGAATACAATGTGACAACACAGCATATGGATTATGTGATGAAGGCAGTATAGAGAATGCAGTGCACCTATTCCATGAATGTTCCTGGTCTGTGCAGCTATGGGCAATGGTAAATCATTGGAGTGGGCTGAGTATACAATAACCAGAGGTGGCAGATACCATGCACAACATAAATAGAAAACATTGGAGAAGCTTCAGGAAGAAAATATGGCAGCAATACATGGAGCAGGAATCTACCAAATATGGCAAGCGCGAAACTGGAGGCAGTTTAGAGGGCACAATGTAAATAATAGATTTGGTTTACAACAAATACAAAGTGTAATAAGAGAGAGAGAGAGAGTTGATATGTTGAAGGAAATTAAATAAGCGAGGAAAACTAGATTTCTAATTGATAGGATATGTAGCTAGTAGTTGAGTAGTTTGGATTTGAGGCTCTATTCTGGTGCTATAACAGAATTGAGTGCTCTCTAAATGTACATTGATGGTTGGTTGTCTGATAATATATTCACATCTTATTACTAAAAAAACCTTCAGAAATAGTGAATATTGAGTTGATACTAACTAAAAGCAAGGTAATTAAAAAGCTTTAATTTTATTACTAACAAAGCAAAAACAAATATTGTAGACAAGAGTGGAAAGGTCTAGGGTTTTGATTTCCCCTCGGGATCTCCCTCATACGTTTTCTATAGATTTGCCTAAGTATTCTATACCGATCGTGAGTACTTTGGGTGTCGTAGCTCTCTCTTGAGCAACTACCACAATTTACTAGACGTATTCTCTCGAACTACGCTAGCTGACACTAATTTACCACTCACTACGATCGCACCAAGGTTTCTTTGTCTCTAATCCCTCCTTTAAACCCTCCGTATTGGTCTCTCAAATACATTAGGAGTGGTGTTGTTCAACAACTACCTAAATGCGTATGTCACACCTCCGTTTTTACCCAAAAGAGATATAGGGGAGTTTTTCCAATTAAAGTGACAATAATCGAAACGGGATTGTTTATTCAAATTCAGAGTCGCCACTTGGGATAATTTATGGTGTCCCAATTCACCGGTTTAAAATTTCGAATCGAGGAAGTTTGACTCTGCTTTACAGTCCGCGAAACACAGAAATCCGGGTAAGGAATTCTGTTAACCCGGGAGAAGGTGTTAGGCATTCCCGGGTTCTGTGGTTTTAGCACGGTCGCTTTAATCATACCTGGCTCAATTAAATTGGCTAATTACTTATTTTAGAACCTATGCGCATTTACCTCTTTTAATTAAGAAATTATCCTAAAACGAGTCATGCGTACGTGTACTCATTTCATTTGGCGTGTAAAAAATCATGTCACGCGTACGTGTCCACAATTAATCACGCTTTATTATTATTAAGAAAGTTTGGTCGAAGTTGCGCGAACGCATACCTCGATTTATTTTTAGAATCATAATTATGTCAAGCGAACGTGTACACAATCACGATGATAGGTTAAGTCGCGCCTAAAGCATTTTTTACGAATATTCATTTTTAAACCGTAATCATGTCACGCGAACGTGTACATAATCACGATAATAAATTCAAAACGCGCCTAAAGATTCACCTACCCGGGTGTATCCACAACCTAAACATGCTCCTAACGTTTAAGAAAATGATGAAAGCAAAACAATTAAACATTTACGGTCTGATTTTTCACATCTAACATCACCCCGCGACCCAATACAGCTAAAGAAACACGCAAACAGTTGCGATCCAATTTCGATCTTTAAGAATTCAATCTTAACTTTTGTTAAACCAACTCAATAACACTTAATTGAAGATCATATACTAGTTGAATATAAATGCAAACAAGTTCTGATAGTATAATCAAACACAGACAATAGGATGATATATATACTTGTTACTTTCAAACATATATCGCAAACATATGCATGGATTTCGGATCAAAAATCGAACAAATTGCAACACGAACAGAAGAAACGAAGCTTGAACCAACTGACCGGATCACAACCACGACGGCAACCTCGACCGGAACTCAAATCAGAAGCTTCGAACGGACAGTGACGACCTCAAACCAACCTCAGCTTAAACTCCATTTTTTGAAGCAAAATTCAGAATTGAAAATGAATAAGCAAAATACTTTTGAATGTATTTTCTTTTCTGAAACTCACTCACAAACTATACTCCAAAGAACAGAGACGTCATTTTTGTATGTATTTTTTCTATATCTCAAAGGAACAGAAAAATTCAAGAAGAAAGTCGAAAATCCCCAGAAACTCTCGTCCTTTTTTTTATTTTCTCGTTCCCTTATTTGTTTGTGTGTCTGCGCGTGATTTTCAGTCTGGTTTCCGGCGGGCTGTTGTGAATGGGAAGAAGCAGAAGCAGCGACGGATGATGGCTAGCGGATGACGAGGATGAGAGGTCACTGGTTGGTGTGCGGTCGTGGTGGTTGTTTTTTTTTTTGGTGGCGTTAGGTTGGTCGCTGGCGGTTCAAACCATGGCCGCTGGTTTTGCGTGTGGTGTGGCTGGTTGGAGGCTGCTGGAATTGGTTGTTCTCTGTTGGAATTGGAATCGAAATGAAGAAGCAGGGGTCTGTTGGTTTGGTCTTGATGGAGAAGAAGGTGAAGGTTGGCGTTGCGGCTGAAGGGTGGTTATGGAGATTAGGGATTTTTGGTGTTGTTTTTTAGAGGAGATGAAGAGGTTCTCGTTTGGGGGGGGGTGGGTGGGTTTCTCTATGTTAGGGGTAACGGCCGGTTTGTGTAGTCTAGGTTTTTTTATTTTGTCAAAAAGAAGAGTCTAGAAGGGTCTCTACAGTTAGCTTAATGAGTATTGGGTATTGGGCTTGGATTTATGGGCTAAGTCCGAATTGGGTCCTAAAATTGGGCTGTAAGACTCTTAAAATTGTGGTCCAACACCTAAGTTAACTCCCCTTAATAAAAGATAAAAATACTAGACAATGCAAAAACTAATTCTAATTAATTAAACTAAACTAAATTGAAACATGAAACTATTTTTTTTTGTTTGTATTTTCAAGATTATATAAAGATAAAAATAAGGTACTATTGTCACGATCCTAAACCGGACCCGGTCGTGATGGCGCCTATCGTGAAACAAGGCCAGCCGACACAAACCTCCAAACCAATTAAGCAGTTATAATAATTTATTTTAAGTCATTAATAACCTATAAATCCCAAAATAAAGAGTAGAATAGAATAGTGCGGAAACAAATACAACCCGACATCGGGGTCTCACCAGTCATGAGTATCTAAAATCCGTCTAAGAGTATGAAAAGACAACATAGTCTAATACAAAGCTAGAACAAGTGAAATAAAGATAGGAAGGAGATGCACTGGGCTGCGGACGCCGAGCAGCTACCTAGTCAACTCCGAACAAGCCTGCTGGAAAGCAAATCAGCTCTCGCTAGCGTGACCCGAGACTCCTGAATCTGCACACAGGGTGCAGGGAGTAATGTGAGTACGCCAACTTAGTAAGTAATAAAAGTAAAGGCAGTTGAGCGATAAGAAAACACGTAAAATACAACATAAAGCTACAACAAAGCAGTATAAACCGGAACAATGCAATAAAACAGTAAAAGCTCATAAAAACACCTTAGTTCAGTGAAAACCTCTTTAAAACCTCTTTCATTAGTTCAAACGAGTGATGAAAACAGGGAAAAAAAGGATAGAAACATAAATTAGCCCCTCGGGCAAAATACCAACAGAACCAGCCCCTCGGGCTATCTCACAATCACTCGTATCAGCCCCTCGGGCAATAACATGAACAACAACCGCCCCTCCGGATAATATCACATCTCACACTGGGTACCCGCGCTCACTGGGGATGTACAGACTCCTGGAGGAGCTCCTTACAGCCCAAGCGCAATAACAAGCCATCTCGTGGCATAATCAAACAGGCTCTCGGCCTCATATCAAGCCACCTTGTGGCGTAACAATCAGGCCCTCGGCCTCATAATCATGAATCAGTATAACACTGCTGCGGTGCGCAGCCCGATCCCATAGTATCCTCACAACACAGGCCCTCGGCCTCACTCAGTCAGAAACCTCATAAGCCGCTCGGGCAACAGTAAAACATGATGTTCAGCCCAAAATATCATTTAAAATATCAAAAACGAGTAAAGATAGCTGAGTTGTGAAAACAGTAGAATATATCATGACTGAGTTCAAATACAAGGTCAAAACAGTGAGGAATAGTAGTAAAAATCCCCTAAGGGTCCAAAATAGTTGGCACGAGGCCCAAATATGGCATTCAACCCAAAACATGATAATACTTTCCAAAACACAAGGATAGCAAATAGTTTTCAATCAAATACGCGGCTAAACAGTCATACGGGACGGACTAAGTCTCAATCCCCAACTATGCACGACCCCACGCTCGTCATCTAGCGTGTGCGTCACCTCAAAGTAGCACAACGATGTGAAATTCGGGGTTTCATACCCTTAGGACAGCATTTACAATCATTACTTACCTCTATCCGGTCCAAACTCTAGCCCGCGATGCCTTTGCCTCTCGCCTCGGCCTCAACTCGCTTCGAATCTATCCAAAATCAGAATCATGACGTCAAATTATGCTAAGGGAACGAAACCCATGCGAAAATAATCAAATTACAGCACAAATCCCAAAATTAACCAAACCTGACCCCCGGGCCCACGTCTCGGAATCCGATAAAAATCACATCAATAAACTCCTTATCCTCCCACGAGTCCATACATACAAAGAATACCAAAATCCGACAACAAATGACCCCTCAATTCCTTAATCAAAGGTTTCCAATCTCAAGCCCTAGTTTCTTCAATATTTACCCGCAATTTCCATAAATTTCAAGCCTAATCAATGAAATAACACCATAGGAACGAGTTTTAGGTTCAACAATCTTACCTCAACGAAGCTTCCTTGAATTTCCTCTTCAAAATCTCCCAAAAAGCTCCAAAACCGACTTAAAAATGGTGAAGAAAGGCTAAAAATCGCGAAGTCCATAATTTATATGTTCTGCCCCAGCTAAAACGCTTCTGCGGTACAAATCCCGCACCTGTGGTCCCATGTGAGCTTCTGCGCAAATCACTTAAAAGCCCTAGACCGCATCTGCGATCAGACACCCGCACCTGCACTATTGCAGGTGCGCTTGAACAGCCGATTCTACGGTTCCAGCTCCCCATGGCCTTTTCCGCATCTGCGACCCTCTGGGCGCTTCTGCGAGCCCGCACCTGCGGTCCCCAAGCCGCAGGTGCAGTTATGACATACTTCAGCAGCTTCAGCTGCAACTTTTCCAACTCCAACTTCCCATCAACCACCCGAAATCGCCCCAAGGCCCCCGCGACCTCAACCAAAAGCACAAACATGCCACATTCCACTATCCAAACTTATACCAATCTTCGAAACACGTAAAACAACATCGAATCAACCAAATAACATCGGATTCAAGCCTAAGGTTCCAAAAACTTCCGAATTTCGCTTTTGATCAAAAAGTCCATCAAACCTCGTCCGAATGACCTGAAATTTTGCACACACATCACATATGGCACAACGAACCTGCTGCAACTTCCAAAATTCCATTCCGAGCCCTATATCAAAACCTCACCTATCAACCGGAAAACGCCAAAATTCCAATTTCGCCAATTCAAGCCTAAATCTACTCCGGACCTCCAAAACACGTTCCGGTCATGCTCCTGAGTCCCAAATCACCTCCCGAAGCTATCCGAATCATCGAAATTCAAATCCAAGCCCTTTTTCACATAAGTCAACATCCGGTTGACTTTTCCAACTTAAGCTTACTCAAAAGAGACTAAGTGTCTCAAACCTTACCAAAACCTTTCCGAACCCGAGCCAACCAATCAGATAGCACATAATACAGCTAAACAAGATAATAAGAAGCAGGAATGGGGGAAACGGAGCGGTAACACCTGAAACGACCGGCCGAGTCATTACAACTATTTTTTTGTATTTTTTTTAATTTTATGAAAGGTACATAAACTAAAAGTAACTAGATAAAATATTTTTATAATTTTTATTTTTGTTATAAAATGAAAGAAAATAGTTAAAACTAGTTGAAATTGCGATATTAGCCCTGAACTAAATATTTTACGCTAAAATGTGTAAAATCTTGGGGAGGGTCAAAAATTACATGTCTACAGCGTACTCTCTCTCGAGCAATATATACTAAATATGCACAGTCAATTGAGGGCCTTCAACCAATAACAATAATAATATAGTTGAACAAGTAGAGAAAAGTAAATGGAAAATTTATATTAGACGCAATGGAAAAATCATCATTCAATAGGTTCCATCAAACCCTAGATGAGAATTTAGCTACTCATAGTTGTTAGCACAAATACAAGACTAGAATTCATAGCAATGGAAAATAGGAAGAAAGAGGAAAAAATGTGAATTTGAATCCTTTTCCTTGCTCCAAGCATGTTCTTGGCTCTCCAAAGTCTTCTCCCTCTCAAAAAGTGGCTAACTCTCATATTTATATGGTTTAGGGCTGAGTTGGGCCGAATTTGGCTTCTCTTAATTTGGATTGGAAAAGCTGAATTTTTCTGCTCCGCTCCCGGTCTGGCGAAGTGAACCTCGCTTCGCTGTCCGAGACTTTTCTGATTTCTTCTGCTCCGCTCCCAGTCCGGCGAAGTGAACCTTGCTTCGCTGTCCGGGACTTTTCTCTTCAGCTTTTTTTCACCAATTTTTCTCCCATTAGATCCTTTTTCCCGCAAGTTGTTCCTACACATAAGAAATACGTAATTAGTATATTTTTACTTCAAAAGCGGTATAAACTCCCGCAACTCACACAAGAAATAAAACATACACTCAAAACATGCACTTTTCCCCCTTTATCAAACTTCTCTGCACATCTAGTGATTCCGAGAAGATGAATAATAGAGAACTTATAACTGCATCAATTACAAGAAAAAAAGCTCATGATAGTCAATGTCGGGCCTCACCATCCATATGCATTGTGTGCATCCACTTCATTGCAAAATACTGAATTTCTGACAACAACATTCATTTTCAAAGAATATGTTTTTAAAAGAAATCAAATTCTCAATTCTCTACAACGTCTAGATCATAAAATATTTTAATAAAGTTGATCCCCCGATCTGGTTCTCTTCATGTTCATTGTGTATTCTGCCGTCTCCTGTAATGTTGGATTATGTAATATTTCAATAGTAAATAGGTAAATATAACACGAGAGATTTTTGTAGGATTATTTTCTTCTGTTCAAATTAAAACTAAATATTTCCTCATAAGTGGCTGCTTACAGAAACTTTGCACGAGCCTTTATGTTGTTTTGCTATTTGCAATAAGGAGAGAGTAGGCCTCCCTTTCTGTTACATGCATCAATTGTGTCTTATCTTTTGAGATATTCCATTTATATATATATATAAAAGTCATTAAATTTATGTGGCAACTGAAAGTATTTTTGCATGCCACTACTAGAAATTCGGCAAAATATCCGTTGGTCAAAAAACCGGCCGAAAAACCGACCGAAGTTGGTCGATTTTTCAAAATATTTTATTTTTAATTTTATTTTTACGTAATCGACTAATTTTGGTGGTTTTTTTTGGCGCAAAAATGGGCGAAGCCATTTTTGCATCCCGCAAAATTTATTTTTCAAGAAACCGATCAACTTTGGTGAGTTTTTCATTTAAAATAAATTAAAATTAATATTAAAAAACCGACCAATTTAAAATTAATATTAAAAAACCAACCAAAATTGGTCGGTTAATTCGGCTGGTCATTTTGAAAAACCAACCGAATTCGGTCGGTAATTTTATTTTTTAGTAAAATCGACCGACATCGGTCGGTTATTTTTGCGTGAAAATGCAATTAAAGAGTATAAATGAAATAAAAGACAGTCTTAAAATAAATTGCACTAATGAACTAGTGGTAGAATAGTATCCTACCACAATACAGACCCTGATTCAATTCCCAGATGGAGCATTTTTTAATTACATAATTAAAATACCGGCCGACTTTGGCCGGAAATTACCGACCAACTTTGGTCAGTTTTTTCGGCATTTTTTTGAAATTTAATGACCGACCGTAATCGGTCGGAAAACACCGACCAAAGTAAGTCAGTTAGCTCTACCGACCACCACGAATCGGTCGGTTTTCGATCGATTTTTGCCAATTACCGACCAACATCGGTCGGGTTTGGTAGTCGATTTTCCTAGTGTTTTTAGTAGCGTGCGTCTCTTAGTAAAATGTACTACAAAGGCAAATTGATGTGCATTTCATAGACCAAGAATATATAACACCATTTTGTCATACCGTCTAATGGCGAATTCTAAAATTTTGTTCAAATTTATGTCGGGTGTGCGAACAAAGTCCCACATTGATTGCTGGAAAGATTGGAAGCCTACATATAAGATGTAGAGATCTTTTAATGATGTGAGGTTTTTGGGAAAAACATGTGGCCTTGGTCCAAAGCGGATAATATCACACCATGTTAAGAGTATTATTGGGCTGGTTGAGCCCAACAACTAGCCCAATAACTGGTATCAGAGCCCAGGTTTGGTGGGACGAGTAAGGAGATGGTAGAGTGATGGTGCGGGGCGATGACGCACACAAAAAGAAGCTAGTTGCGTGCTTCCATTGTCATAATACCCTAACAATGTGGGTAGCGCACAATGAATCTTGAAAATTGACTCATGGAGGGGGAGACCCATGAATTGTAGTAATGGGCCATCTGGAACTTAGTTCGAGAGGGAGATTGTTGGATGTGCGAATAAAGTCCCACAATGGTAACTGAAAAGGTTGGGTGCTTACATATAAGGTGTAGTGATGAAATCTACACAATTTGTTAGAGACAACACACATGCAAGCAATAATGTCGAAGAAGAAGAGGAGAGGAAATGTGAGATACAGAAATGAGATGAAGAAGAAGAAGAACAAAATCTGTTTATTACACATAGTGTGGTCCCCTTTATACACCACTAATCGCCTCTTACCAACTAACAACTTATTTACACTTTAGTCTTCTAATTAGTTACTTAGTACATCTTTAGTCTAATCTTTATAACAATACTCCCCTTCAAGCTGGGGGTTGAAACACATTCAGCACCCCAAGCTTGGACAGAAGAAAGTGATGCTGTGATGTACCCAATCCTTTGGTCATGAGATCAGCCAGTTGTAAATTGGTAGAAATGTACTGTGGTGCCAACTGCCCATTCTTGATCTTTTCTCTTACAAAGTGGCAATCGATCTTGATATGTTTAGTATGTTCATGGAATATAGGATTAGCAGCTATTTGTAGGGCTGCTTGCTATCAAAATGCAAAGACACCGGCTGCTGAATCTGAACCTGCAATTCGTTAAGCAATCATAGGAACCATGTGATTTCTACAGCTGCTGCTGCTAAACTCCTTTACTCTGCTTCTGCTGAGCTTCGACTGACAGTTTGTTGCTTCTCTTCTACGAGAGTAAAGAATCCCCCAATTTGATGACATACCCTGTGACAGACCTCCTGGTATTAGGACAGGAGGCCCAGTCTGAATCATAATAAGTAAACAATATATCTATAGGTCCTGCCCAAGCAGAATACCAAGGCCTGGTGCTGCCTTTATATGTCTCACCACTTGCAATGCTGCATCCCAATGAGATTTCTTGGGATGTTGCATGAACTGACTGAGTACCTGTACTGCAAAACTCAGGTCTGGTCTAGTGATGGTCAAGTAAAGCAACTTACCAATAAGTTTCTGATAGCTCCCTATGTCCTCAAGTTCTTCATCTCCATTTACCCCTACATGTTTGTCATACTCAATAGTGGTCAATTTCTAATTGAGCTCTATCGGGGTGGAGATGGATTTAGCTCCTGCAAGCCCAACTTCTGATATTAACTGGAGTGCATACTTTCTTTGTGTGAGTAGAATCCCCCTTTTTGATCTTAGAACCTCAATGCCAAGGAAGTATCTTAGCTCCCCTAGATTCTTTACTTTAAAGGAATTTTGTAATGTCTGCTTGGCTTCATCTATCAGTTCTGCACTCCTCCTAGTGACGAGCAAGTCATCCACATAAACTAAGATAACAACAATGTCTGATGTTGTGTTCTTAGTGAAAAGTGAATGATCAGAAACACTCTGATGATATCTTGCCTTTACTAAAGCCTCAGCCAATTTGATATTCCATTGTCTTGAAGCCTGCTTAAGACCATATAGTGATTTAAGTAGTTTGCAGACCTTATACTCCCCTTGTCTCTGGAAACCCTGTGGAAGTTCGATGTAGACATCTTCATAAAGATCCCCTTGCAAGAAAGTATTATTGACATCCATTAGGAAGAAATTCCATCTTCTAGAGGCTGCTATGCTAATGACTGTTCTGATAGTAACCATTTTGGCTATAGGACAGAAGGTCTCATAGTCCAACCCTTCTTGCTGTGTATAACCTTTTGCCACTAACCGAGCCTTGTATCTTTCTATTTCCCCATTTGCTTTATATTTTATCTTAAACACCCACTTGGATCCTATAGCCTTTTTTCCTGCAGGTAAGTCAACAATTTCCCATGTTGCATTGTCTTCATGAGCTTTAATCTCTTGTGACATAGCTTCTACCCCAAGGGGGCTTTGTAATTGTGATGATCATAAGGTTATCTTATATTTTAGAACTCGATCCTGTTGTCTGAGGCTTTTAAAATCTCATTTTTACGCTGCTCGATTTGCGTGCGCAGTCCGGGCATATTTTCGGAAAGCTTTTAAAAGTTGATTTAGTTGACTTCGGCTAATATTTTGAGTAAACAGACCCGGACTCATATTTTGGCAGTCTCAGTGGGTCCATATCGAAATATGGGACCTGGACGTATGCCCGAAATCGAATTCCAAGGTCCCTAGCTCGAGAAATGAATTTTTGATGAAAATTCAAAGACTGAAAATCTAATGGTTTTAAGAATTTGGCTAATGTTCGATCTTGTTGGTATCGGGTCCGTATTTTGGTTCCGGAGCCCGTACAGGTCCATTATGATATTTAAAACTTGTCTGTAAAATTTGGTGAGGAATGGACTTGGTTTGACGAGATTCGGACGTCCGGTTGTGAAAATAGAGATTTTAAAACTTTCTTGAAAATTTCATTCAATTTGGTGCTAAATTCGTAGTTATAGGTGTTATTTTGGTGACTTGATCGCGCGAGCAAGTTCGTATGATGTTTTAGGACTTGTGTTCATGTTTGGTTTGGAGCAGTCAGTGTTTCTGGTTTCCTTCTTCGCGTTCGCGAAGCTACTCTCACGAACGCGAAGTGTAAGCTGGGCTGGGGGTGGGTTTGTTCATCGCGAACGCGAAGCCATGGTCGCAAACACGGAGCATTGGGGGGTCTGCTCTTTGCAAATGCACGACCGGCCACACGCGAACGCGTAGAGTAAATGGAGGTGGGCTGGGATTTGTAGGTTGTTCTACGCGAACGCGAGCCAAGGCTCGCGAACGCGGACAACATTTCGCGAATGCGTAGGCCTTTGGGCCGCTGCCTTTCGCGATCACGGCAGATCCTTCGCGCAAAGAAGGTCTGACGTCAGTAATCTAAAACAGACTAGAATCGGGATTTCTCAAAATTTCACAACTCTTTCATTAGAACTCGACCAAGGAGCAATTTTGAAGAGGGGATTTAACACCAAATCATAGGTTTCTACTCTTTAACTCATTTTCTTCCATTTCTAACACCACCCATTGAATTCCTAGCCCTAATCTTCGTTCTTTCATGTAGAAAACTAGGGATTTAGGAAGAATTGTGGATTTTTGCAAATTGGGGATTTAGACCTCGATTTGAGGTCGGATTCCAAAACTAATTGTATATCCGGGCTCGGGGGGTGAATGGGTAAATAGATTTTGGTCTGAACCTCGGGTTTTGACCAAGCGGGCCCGGGGTCGGTTTTGACTTTTTGGGGGAAAGTTTGAGAGATCTAAATTCATGTATTGTAGTTGATTCCTTTAGCAATAATTGATGTTATTGAGTTAATTGTGGCTAGATATGAGTGGTTCGGAGGTGGATACTAGAGGAAAAGCGGTAATTGAGCATTGAGTGGCTCACGGAGCGAGGTAAGTGTCGTGGTTAACCTTGGCTTGAGGGATTAGGTCTTATTTGCCTATTTGCTACGTGTTTGAATGTTGTGTACAGCATATAAGTGAGGTGACGAGTACCTATGCGTTGTTGTTAAGTCATAACATGCTAGTGAGTCTTATTCATAAAATTGTTGCTTTCCGTGATCATAATATCCACGTTTAGACTAGTTATTTTTATGTCGATCGTTCTTATCATATGTACATTTTGGTATTGATTGAGTATTGACTCAAAGTCGAGGTTGATATTGTGGAAGCAATGTTGAAGTAAGAGTTGTTGTTGTCATTTCTATCTTTCTATTATTATTGTTCCTTGTTTTCGTGTGGGAGAGTGTTAATGCACGAAGGGTGATGCCGTGCCATTCTTATTTGATTTATATGGTGAGGTTGAGAGTAAAAGCACGAAGGGTGATGCCGTGCCGTTTTCTATTGATTATCTGGTGAGGTTGAGAGTAAAAGCACGAAGGGTGATGCTGAGCCATTCTTATTTGATTTATATGGTGATGTTGAGAGTAAAAGCACAAAGGGTGATCCTGTGCTGTTTTCTATTGATTATCTGGTGAGGTTGAGAGTAAAAGCACGAAGGGCAATGCTGTGCATTTTTCCGTTACTGTATTTACTTGTTGTTACTCGTTCAAGGTGTATAGTTGTTTAAATTCCTCTACTGCTATGATTCTTTTTCTTGTAATCCCCTCAGCATGTTTCCCCTCCCGTTATTATCTGTTTAGCTTCTATTAGTCGTTATTGTGCTCGTATATTGTTTAACTGCACAAGTTTATGTATGTGTCTTGTCCTAGCCTCGCCACTACTTCGCCGAGGTTAGGCTCGGCACTTACCAGTACATGGGGTCGGTTGTGCTGATACTACACTCTGCACTCTTGTGTGTAGATTTCGGTACTGGACCGTGTTGACCTGAGTTGGGCCGCTGACTTCAATCCCACATGAGACCTAAGGTAGATCTACCGGCGTTCGTAGACCTTGGAGTCCCCTTCCAGTTATTTCTGTTTACTGTTTCTTTTAACTCAAAAATAGTTGTATTTTCCTTCAGCCAGTTATTTGTAGTGACTCTTAGAAGTTCGTGAATTGTGACACCAGGTTCTAGGTAGTTGTGTATAATTACTTGGGTTATTATGAAATTCTGCAATCCTTTAATCTGCTATGATTTAATTGTTTTTATTTACTGAATTGTTTAAGAGTTAGCATATTAATCTCTAATTGTTGGCTTGCCTAGCAACTGAAAGGTTAGGCTCTATCACGGTCCCGACGGTGGGAAATCCGGGTCGTGACAGTAATGTGCTGACAGATGAGAGTAGGACACACTGTTTGAAATAGAATGAGGATGATTTTGAGGGTTTGAGCCTGTAACATAATCTTTCAGCCATATGGAGAGCATTGTAGTCCTGCTAGATTTTCTGACTCCAGCTTCTTCAGTAAGTACCTGCTCCATATGCGATTGGCTTGTGGCTGGATCTGTGATTGGTTATACTCCAACTTGCTCTGTATTATCAGTAGTGTCAACTGAGTCCATTGTATTCTCAATGGGTTCCAGTGTATGAGTGTCTGTTGTAGCTGTTGATTCCATGGCTGGTGGCTGGGCAGCTTCAGTTTGATCATGTGCTATGGAGGAGTTTGATTCCTCAGTAGTTGCCTGTACTTCACTAGAAGAACCCTGCATCAATTGTTCAGGCAGAGGGTCATTTGGCACATGAGGTTCACATGGAAATATGTCTTCAGTGATCTGAGTTCCTTAAAAGGAAACGCTTGTTCTCTGAATGAGACATCTCTATTAATGAACACTCTTCTGGTATCTAAGTCATACAATCTGTACCCCTTTTGTGAATCTGAGTACCCTATAAAGACTGACTTTCTTGCTCTTGGTGTGAACTTGTCACCAATTGGTAATTAACTTGCAAAACACAAACAACCAAACACCCTTAAGTGCTCTATCTTTGCTGGTTTGTTATGCAGCATTTCATATGGACATTTCCCCTGCAACACTCCTGTGGGTAGCTTGTTAATTAGGTATGCTTTTGTCCTCACACAATCACCCCAGAATCTCATTGGCACTAAGCTTTGGAACATTAGTGCCCTTGCAACTTCTAGGATATGTCTGTGTTTTCTTTCCACCGTGCCATTTTATTGAGGTGTATAAGGACAGTTACTCTGATGTATAATCCCTAGAGATGTCAATAACTCATTGCATTGAGAATGACAAAATTCACTACCATTATCAGACCTCAGCACTTTCACAGTTGTACCAAACTGATTCTTTACCATAGCAAGAAAGTTTTTTATTACAACTAACACTTCACACTTAGATTGAATCAAACATACCTAGGTATATCTACTGTAGTCATCCACAATGGTAACTAAGTAATGCTTTCTATCATATGTGGGCACCCTATGAGGCCCCCAAACATCAAGGTGAATGAGTTGAAAATAACTATCTGAGCTAGTATTACGTGAAGGGAACTTTAACCTACACTGCCTAGCTAATGGACAAACATTACAATTCTCTTGCACTTGCATGCCCATTTTATTCCTTAATTCTGGGATATGTTACATTGACCTCAGTGATGCATGACCCAACCTCAGGTGCCAGAGTTCACTTTCAGCTCCTTTGTTCACCAAGAAACCTGCTGCAGCTATTGTTATGTTCTCCTTTAGCAGATACAATCTATTGTGTTCTCTACCAATCCCTATCACCCTGCCACTATAAAGATCCTGAAACATACAGAAATCAGGAAAGAATGTGGCTGAGCAACTGAGATCTTTGGTGAGTTTTGATATGGACAACATATTGAATTTAAAGTCTAGTACATATAAGACATTTTTAACTATCTTATTTCCCAGTATAGATGCTTCTCCAGTGTGTGTTATTTGTGCCTTATTTCCTGTGGGCAATTGCACTTCACTCCTTCCTTGATCATCAGTTCTTCTCATATTACTCAGAATATCCTTAGAATACGTGACATGACGAGTTGTTCCTGTATCTATCACCCATACCTGCATTTGCTAGCAAGGAAATTATACCTATCATGTTAGTAGAACATTCTGGTGGGTCTGGTTTTGACAAAAGTTTGACAAGCTGTTTGTATTGTTCTTCTGTGAAGAATTCTCCATTCCCCTGCACTTGAACAGCTGCTGCCTTGCCTTCCTTGTCGCGCCCCCTTTTTTCCTCCTCGCGGAGAAAGTCCCGGGTTTCGATATTCATGGGGAATCGACTCATTTCCTTTTGGGAATTGGGTGTTTTGAAGAGTCGCCACCTAACGGATTATGGTGCATTAGGGCACCTAATGTAATTAACTCATGTAACTAGTTGCATTACTAGAGATTAGGGTAAGGGCTCGAAATAACCTTGAGGGGAAGGTGTTAGGCACCCCTCGCAGTCCACAACGGTGGGTCCCGGCCGAACTTATATGAATCAATCATTTAGCAAGCAAACAATTTCAACAAATATTCGCAATAAAAGCATGTTTTTACATTCTAAACACAAGTATGATTCAGGTAATGGGAGCAATAGAAAGGTTTGAACAACTTGCACATATGTAAAGAAAAGTAAATTCATTTAAACAACAGGAGTTGGGAAAGAGGGGTCCTAGGTTGGTTAGCCTACAGGATCATACCCACACAATGCCCGGTAATCACTCCTCAATGAGGGGCTACACGTGACATTAGCGCGTAGTCATCATATCCTTACTACCCAATTCCCTCCCCTTGGTCATAGCCTAAAGCGTTCTAGCAACCTTGAAAGATATCCTAGGCGTGCATTACCCGCCTCTTCCTTGTGGCCCTGAGGTATTTAGGACCTCTAATTTAGGTAGTTCTAGACCATCCTAAGGTACTTAAAGGAGAAAAATCTAGGCGTCAACCAAAAACAATTAGGACTGCACTAAAGAGAGAACAATTAAAGGCTCACATTTACCTCCACAAACAGAGCAAGCAAGTGCACGTCTTAAACACAGTTTTAGGTATTTAAAAGGAATTCTAGAACATGATATCTAGGTGAGCAGCGAATATGCAGTATTGAGTTAGGACCAAAGTGTCAAAGAACTGAATCCATTTACCTACTGATTTTAAACCTGTTGAATATGAGCAGTCTCAAATACAAGGCGTAGTTTTATAGTTTGCAGAATTTTAGTCACCCTACAGGCTTGCCTAGGCATATAATAGTGATGTCCTATGAGCATAGTATCTAATCATTGGTCAGTAATGTAGTAAAACACTAAGCAACCTTAAACGGGTAATTTGAATCCTATAGGCATGCTTTCTAGTGATATTCATTAATGCAGCATTGAAAACTTATTAAAGAAACGAATAGATTGGTTAATGATTTAGAATCTACAAACATGAGTTAAACTGGTTTTAGATCCAATTAAAGCTGATTTAAATCCTATAGGCATGATTTCTAATTAAACATAAGGTGAAACAAGCAGAATTTTTTTGACCAAAGCGAAATCCCTATAGGCATGATTTCTATTAAAGCTGATTTTAAATCCTATAGGCATGATATCTAATTATATGAAATGGAGCAGGTAGAGTTCATTTAAACCAAGAAATCCTATAGGCAAATTGTCTAACACAGCACATGTAAATCAAAATAAACCCTATAGGCATGTTATCTACCCAACTTTACCCACAATATACAACTACCCTCCCTTTTCACTAGTCACCCCAATGTTTGTTTATAATTAATTATTACAGACCAAGAATTGAATGAATTACATAAATATAAATATACATTAAACTATAGGGAGCCTGAAGTAGGCCCAAAGTAGTTTCCAAGCCTTCAGTAGCCTTAAATGCTCAAAGTTCCATAGCCAATTTCATGTCTAGGTGTGTCAAAGTTCCCTAAGGACCTCAAGGATCCCGGGCAGTGCTCACACCCCGACCTTTCTCAAATAAGCCACCCCAATGTTTGATATGCCAGAGTTCAGAGAGATCTCAAGGGTCTCAAGGCAGTACACATACCAGAGGGGCAGGACTTAGTAATCTAAGAGTAATGTGAGAGTGCATAATGATTTGAAAGAGTTTGGTAAACAGTACAAAGGAAGGTCTTAAGAGTGAAAAGAGTTTTTGAAAACATGTACTGGTTTGAGTAAAACAGTAGTTGGAAAAACATGAAAAAGAACATCTTGAAATCAGAATACCAGTCCCAGAACAGCCTCAGAAAACACTTTGGCAAACAGACTTCACATAAGGAGAAAGGGGTAGGGGACACATAGAATGCACCTTAGTGATAGCAAACAAATACACAGATTCTTCAAGACGTTGTGGCATTGACAAGTTAGTTACAAAGATTACAGCAAAGATATGTTGAGAACACATAGGTCTTAGACATGACCAATACACACAACTAGAATACCTTTGAAAGGGCTAGATGTCTTAACAGGATCTCATTAGTGAAGTAGAGTAGGTAAGACTTAGATGAACAAACTAGACAAGCACTTCATGAAGCATTCAAAGTTTAGAAATACTAATCACATATAGAACGAGCAGAATTTAGACATGCTGGGTGAGACAGTAAACAAATAATGCAGCTTGGACATATTAGTGAACAAATAGGATTCGTGGAATTATCTAAAGCAGGATTGGGCATGCTAAACAGTATACTAGCTATAGCTTTTAACAGAACAAACTTAAACATGCTGAGTGATGCAGTAATTAGGCAGTGTGATCTAAGCATGCTGGTTACACATTGGGCATATGACAGTAGAATAGCAAATAGAACTGGAAATCACAACTAATGAACTGCAGCAACAAAGAAACACATAGTTTTGGAATGTGAATTGAATCAGGACATACTAGTCAAGGAGAGAATACAGAGTATAGAGCAGAGATGGTGCAAATAGCCAGCCTTGGCTTACAGCCGGCTGGATTAGTGAGAATTGCAAGTAACAGAAGAGAATAGAGAGCTTTTGAGAGTGTGAGAGTGTGGAGGAACTAATATTCGTGTCTAGAGGTTAAAATAAAGAGAGTTTATATAGTAGCTCAAGAGTAGAGCAAATAAGGTAAAGCAATCAACAATCAGTAATTAAGGAATTTCAGAATCAATTGCACGAAGATTCAGCATAGTTTTCTCCCTTTAATTAAGGAAAATCAACCAACGGTAATGACAAGAACTAATTAAGGCAACAGGTTCAATCAGACCAAGTAAAGAAGTAAGAATCAGAGATCTTATTAAGGAAGAGAGTTCAAATCAAACCAAAAATAAAGATCTTCGGAATACAATAGTCAAGGGTTTAGTTAAGGAAAGAATCATGCAAAGAGTCAGCAAGTATCACATACAATTTTCAAATAAGGCATGAAAGGAATAGTCAGGAAACAGATTGATAAATCAACACTGATTAAAGGGTGAAAATATAGGTTTACCGTGAATAGGCAAAAAAAATGAATATAGAAACATAGAATCAGCAAAAAGTCGAACCAAGAACCTTAGTAGAGGCACATTAGGATAAAAATCACAAGACATCTAATTAGGCTAAAGAAAAATCACAGGAACCAAAGCATAGGACAAAGTCGGTACACAAGTAACTCAGAAACTAAGCAAAAATGTTGAAAAATTTAGGGTTTTTAGCATAAACAAGTTAGGGTTAAAGCAAATCTTACAAAATTAGTTAAAACACAGAAGAAACAGAAGATTAAATACTCAAAATTACCAATTGTTTTGGAGAAAGAAATTTTCGGGAAACCCTAGTTTAGAAAAAATGGAAAACCATTCAAAAATCAGAAGGTTCTTGTAAAACTCATATGAAATAGGCTTGATCTATCTCAGATCTTGCACAGATCTGAGAAGTTCAAAGGACCAAAATTAGGGTTTCGAGAAGAACAACATAGAGCTGAAGAAACAGGCTTAGAAATCCATAGACATAGGAAGATCTTACTCAAATCGAACCGGAACAGCATGAAACAGGCGAGCAAAGACCAAAGGCGTAAGCAAACTAACCCTGGTCCCTTGAGGACTCTAGAGATGATGATACCAGCATAGGAGAGGCCGTTAGAGTCCTGGGGATGGTGAGAAACCACCATGAATGGCCATAGATGAGCGCCGACGAGGGTGGATTAGGGTTAGGTCTTGAGAGCACTAGAGAGGAAAGGGGTTTCAGGGCGGCTGTATGGAGGAAATGATTAGGGTTTATGGGGTCGTTTGATTAAAAAAGGTAAGTATTGATGTGGACCGTTGATCTAAAGGATCAACGACCACGATTTGATGGGGATCTTGGGTCGGGTAGGTCCAGATTGGGCTTGGGTGAATTGGGCTGGCATTAAAAGGGTTAAAATTGGGTTGATTTAATAGGCTAGGTCCGAAAAAAAGGGTCTTTTTGTTAAATACATAATTAATTGCTAAAACAATTTTTTTTAAAATGGTCAATAAATTATAAAAATGATTTTCATGCATGGAAATGTATTAAAGTAATACTTAATATTTAAAAATATAAAAGGCTATTTTCCGGTAAAAAATAATCTAATAATGCATGCATAGGCTATAATTGCAATATAATTGCGATTGCATCCTAAAAATACAAATGTGGATTTGTGCAATAATTGAAACTTAATACAAATGCAAATAATAAAATTAAGCCACAAAAATTATTATAGAACTATTTTGTGATGCAATCAATGATTGTTTTATAAATAAAATACTGGGATAAATTAATTAAAATATTTTAAAAATGCAAAAATTGTATGAATAATATTAATTGGTGCCAAAGCATAGTTTGAAAATATTATGGGAAAAATTGGGTATCAACAGCTGCCCCTTTTTACCCGGGAAGGATGAACGAGTTTTCGGGTAAAGACATGATGGCCAATTTTGACCGGATAGTATGTTTTGAAAGATAGAGGCCGGACTCCGGTCTTTGAGCTGCCTACATATCCCTGGTTTTACAGGAATCAGGCCATGTGCACTGGATTCATTGGCGGAATATACCAATGAGGTCTTTACAAGAACGGACACAAGATTTCGGAATGGGTGCGAGAGTGGTTATGGTGAATGGTCAAGTTTGAGATAGTTGAAAGAACTGGAGCGAGGTCGCTCCTGCTGGGATAGCGGTCACTTACCGGTCACCTGAAGATAAAAAGATGCTACAAACATGTATTTGTGCGGAAATTTAAACATGATGCAGAATTCCCTTTGGACCATGAAAGCTGTCTTCGGACGGTTTAAGGATGATGCCCTCAGACCATGATGTCCTGGGCCATGAATTGTTTAGTGCGAGATTCGTAGGCCATAAAATGATGTTCTCGGGCCATGAAGATGGTGCCTCCGAACCATGATGCCTTTGAACAATGATATGCAAATTTGAGAGATCCTCAGGCCACGGCATGGTGTCTTCCGGCTATGAGGATGATGCCTTTAGACTATGACGCTTTGGACAGATTGGCGATATTTCAGCCCATGAGATGCAATAGTATGATGCTACCAAGACAAGGCTTAGTCTTGTGAAATGAAGGCCAGAGCTTAGCCCGATCGAGAAGCAAATAGAAAGTACTGGAATAGAGTAATATGTATGCAAGGAGGGACAATGCTTAGCCCCATGCAAATGTGGAGGCAGGGATTAGACTCACGCAAATAGGGAGGCAAGGCTTATCCCCATGCAGATAGAGAGGCAAGGATTAACCTCATGCAGATAGGGAGGCAAGGATTAGCCTCATGCAGATAGGAGACAAGGATTAGCCTCATGCAAATATGGAGGCAAGGATTAGCCTCATGCAAATAGGGAGGCAAGGATTAGCCTCATGCAGATATGGAGGCAAGGATTAGCCTCATGCAAATAGGGAGGCAAGGATTAGCCTCATGCAAATATGGAGGCAAGGATTAGCCTCATGCAGGTGTGGAGGCAAGGATTAGCCTCATGCAAGATAGAGAGGCAAGGATTAGCCTCATGCAAGTATACGGGACAGGGCTTAGTCTCATGCGAAGAGCGAGTAGTAAATAAGAGTAGTATATGTCTTAGCTGGAGATATATTCGGTGTCTGATGGTCGATTGATAGTGATCTTGTTAAGTGTATATTTTGCGGATGCTATCGTTGCGTTCGATGTGCCTGCGCTTAAAGATAAATTGTAAGTTTTGTGAGGGGAGGTTGGTTCGTGCGTTTGTCCGTTGGCCTTGCTTTGTTCCGTTCTGGGGGCCTTATTTAAGTTTCCCTGGGTAACACCTCACTGTTACGAAAATAGAGTTTTCGAAAATATGCCATTATTGATAAAAAATAGAGTTATTTAGAACCATATTGATATATCAAGCATTTTTAGATGAACTAGTGACTGTAACATGTTTCAGAGACATTACAGCTTTCTCATGTTAGAATTTTGAGGGTCCTTCTCAAAATTCTACCCCGGTTCGGTAGATGATCCTTCAGCCACTTGCGAGTAACGAGTCTTGTTGAACCTTATTCAAAATTTTGAGAATCTTTCTCAAAATTCTGCCCCAGTTTCTTAACCGATTTCTGATCGTCTGGCATATGTTGGCGTCGGCTAGACTTGCTCGGGTATTTTGAGGGTCCTCCTCAAAATTCTGCCCCAGTTTCTGATCTTGGAGGGGGGGGGGGGGGGTTAAATGGAAATTTTATTATGATATGACTGAACCCATAAGGCTACCTACGTATCCCCTCTTAAACGGGAATCAGGTCAAGCGTAGTTCAATTATATCAGATGAGGAAATATAAATAATCTAAGCATAATATCTCTTGACTGCGTCTGAATTGATTGGTTTTGGCCAGATTTCTCCATCCATTTCTGCGAGTATGAGTGCTCCTCCTGTTAACACCCTGTGAACCATATAAGGACCTTGCCAGTTGGGAGAGAATTTCCCTTTGGCTTCATCTTGATGCGGGAAGATCTTCTTCAGTACTAGCTATCCTGGTGCAAATTGCCTTGGTTTGACCCTTTTGTTGAAAGCTCTAGACATTCTGTTCTGATAAAGTTAACCGTGACATACTGCGTTCATCCTTTTTCCATCTATATGGGCCAATTGTTCGTAGCGACTCCTAATCCATTCTGCATCGCTGAGTTCAGCTTCCTGTATGATTCTTAAAGAAGCAGTCTCTACCTCGGCTAGGATGACAGCTTCGGTACCGTAAACCAGCATGTAGGGATTTGCCCCGGTTGATGTGCGAACTGTAGTGCGGTATCCCAACAAAGCGAAGGGTAGCCTCTCGTGCCATTGTTTGTGGTTTTCTACCATCTTCCTTAGTATCTTCTTGATGTTTTTGTTGGCGGCCTCTACAACTCCATTCATCTGAGGTCTATAGGCTGTGGAATTCTTGTGCTTGATTTTGAAAGTTTCACACATGGCTTTCATCAGATCACTGTTGAGATTGGCGGCATTATCAGTAACAATAGACTCGGGAACTCCGTATCGGCAAACAATACGATTTTTGACAAAATCTGCGACGACTTTCTTGGTTACAGCTTTGTAAGATGCAGCCTCTACCCATTTTGTGAAGTAATCAATGGCTACCAGAATAAACCTGTGTCCGTTTGAAGCAGTGGGCTCAACCGGACCAATGACATCCATTCCCCAGGCGGCGAATGGCCAAGGTGAGCTTGTTGCATTGAGCTCGTTTGGCGGCACTTTTATCATATCGGCATGCACTTGGCACTGGTAATATTTGCGGACATACTGGACGCAGTCTGTCTCCATGGTCATCCAAAAGTAACCGGCCCTAAGTATCTTCTTGGCTAAGACAAAACCATTCATATGTGGGCCGCAAATCCCAGCATGTATCTCCTCAAGTAGCTTAGAAGCCTCTTTTGCGTCGACACATCTTAGCAGTCCTAAATCAGGAGTTCTCCTGTACAAATTTCCTCCGCTATGGAAGAAGTGATTGGACAATCTCCGGAGTGTGCATTTCTAAGTGTGGTTTGCATGCTCCGGATATTCTCCTCTCGCCAAATACTCCTTGATGTCATGGAACCAATGCTTTCCATCCATCTCTTCCTCAACATGGACACAATATGCCGGTTGATTATAGACTCTTACTGGGATGGGATCAATGAAATTCTTGTCCGGATGCTGTATCATAGATGACAAGGTGGCCAATGCATCGGCAAACTCATTCTGAATTTTAGGTACATGCCGAAACTCTATCTTTGTGAACCTCTTTCTCAATTCCTGCACATGGTGCAGATATGGAAATATCTTGGAATTCTTGGTGGCCCACTCTCCTTGTTCCTGGTGCACAAGCAAATCTGAATCACCAATTACCACCAGCTCCTGAATATTCATGTCGACTGCCATGTTGAGTCCTAGTATGCAGGCGTCATACTCTGCCATGTTGTTGGTGCAGGGAAATCAGAGTTTAGCAGATACCGGATAATGTTGACCTGTTTCTGATACCAAAACCGCTCCAATGCCTACCCCTATGAAATTTGCAGCTCCATCAAAGAACATCCTCCAACCGTCGTATGCTTCAGTAATGTCCTCTCCTACGAATGACACCTCTTCATCAGGAAAATATATTTTCAAGGGTTCATATTCTCCTCCCACCGAATTTTCAGCAAGATGGTCTGCCAATGCTTGTCCTTTGACCGCCTTTTGAGTTACGTAGACGATATCGAACTCACTTAACAGTATCTGCCATTTGGCCAACTTTCCAGTCGACATGGGTTTCTGAAATATATACTTCAAAGGGTCCATCCTGGATATGAGGTATGTGGTATATGCACAGAAGTAATGCCTCAATTTCTGGGCCGTCCAGGTCAAAGCACAGCGTTCCAGCAGAGAGGACTGTGCTTCGTAAGGTGTGAACTTCTTACTCAAGTAGTATATGGCTTGCTCCTTTCTTCCTGTCTCGTCATGTTGTCCCAGAACGCATCCGAAGGCTCCATCTAATACAGATAGATAGAGCAGCAAAGGTCTACCTGGTTCTGGCGGGACCAGAACTGGTGGTGTGGACAGGTACTCCTTGATCTTGTCAAAAGCTTTCTGACAATCCTCGGTCCAGCTTGTCTCGGCATCTTTCCTCAGCATCTTGAAGATGGGTTCACATATGATTGTGGACTGTGCTATGAAGCGACTAATATAGTTGAGACGCCCTAGGAAGCTCATCACGTCCATTTTGCTCCTAGGCGGCGGTAACTCCTGAATAGCCCTGACTTTAGACGGATCTAGCTCGATCCTTCGGCGACTGACAATGAATCCCAGTAACTTTCCTGCAGGAACCCCGAATGGACACTTTGCGGGGTTCAGCTTTAGTTGTACCTCCTTAACCTGTCAAAGAATTTTCTCAAGTCTGCTATGTGATCTGCGGTCCTCTTGGATTTGATAATGACGTCGTCCACATACACCTCTATTTCTTTTTGTATCATATCATGGAAGATGGTTGTCATGGCTCTCATGTAGGTAGCCCCAGCATTCTTTAGACCAAATGGCATCATCTTGTAGCAGTATACCCCCCAGGTGTGATAAAACCGGTTTTCTCTGTGTCTTCTTCGTCCATCCAGATCTGGTGATAACCCGCGGAGCAATCTACAAAGGATTGGAGTTCATGCTTGGCGCAATTATCGATCAGGATGTGTGTATTTGGCA
The DNA here is from genome assembly GCF_001879085.1 of Nicotiana attenuata. Taxonomy (NCBI): domain Eukaryota; kingdom Viridiplantae; phylum Streptophyta; class Magnoliopsida; order Solanales; family Solanaceae; genus Nicotiana; species Nicotiana attenuata. The sequence continues at coordinate 13,112 of NW_017671091.1, read as the reverse complement.
GTGGAAAGTCGTCCTTGGGACTTGCTCTGTTTAAATCTCGATAGTCAACACATACTCTGACTTTCCCATCTTTCTTCGGAACTGGCACAATGTTGGCTAACCAGGTTGGGTACTCAACCACCCTGAGAACTTTGGCTTTGTTCTGCTTAGTAACTTCCTCCTTGATTTTCAGGCTCATATCTGGTGAATTTTTTGAGTTTCTGCTTCACTGGCGGACACATGGGATTAGTAGGCAACTTGTGAGCCACTATGGACGTGCTTAGACCGGTCATGTCATCATATGACCATGCAAAAATGTCCTCATACTCCCTTAAGAAACGAATGTACTCCTCTTTCTCTGTCGGCGATAAGTGAATGCTGATGCGAGTCTCCTTGACGGTCTCGGCGTCCCCCAAATTTTCTACTTTGGTTTCGTCCAGGTTGGACTTAGGCTTATTCTCAAAGTTTTCAACCTCTCTGACAACTTTCTCGGGTATCTCGTCTTCTTCATCCGAATCACTATCCTCATATTGCGTTGCCTCATTACATGTTACAGTCACCGGTTCATCAGGAAAAGTAATAATAACGCTGTAGAAAGAAAAAGTGTAGAAAATAATAATGAATAATAAAGAGCAATGCATTTGATTAAACCTGAAAAACATCCAGACAAGTACGGCTCGATGAATCGAGCGTTTATTTTGAAATGAGTAAGTCTTTAAACAAAATTACTGAAAATCTTAAATGCCTAGAATGGCTATAGAAATAAAATCTGCCAAGCTACCCAGGGACTCGGCGGGCCCGGGATGGTGTGGCGGTCCAGTTCCTGAGAACAAATCCCTTCTCCACAGTCTGAATAGTGAGGCCTTCTTCCTCCCCCTCCTCAATTATTGCACTGCAGTCCATGTCTTCATCCTCCAAGAACAGATTCTTCAACCCGGCTAATGCTTCTTCTTCTGCGGTTCCCCAAATTGTGTCAGCTTGGCGAAAAGCTTGATCCTGATACAGCACTGGTTGCTCGAGTGGGTAATACGGTCCACGCCATGGAGGCGACCAATCCTTATACTCTTGCCATGTGTACTGATATCCGAGCCCAAAGGTAGTGTCGTGACCCTTCAATTGTATCTGTCTAGTAATACCCTGGAGGTTCTTCCTAAGCCCTTTACCGGGTTCATACCCGGACCATGCCAGTATGCTTTCTATTTTGCTACTCCACCATTTGTCTTTCTCAACGGTGTTGTCACGTTCAATGTGATGATAGGTTTCTCCTCCTAGCCTTCTTCTATTTTCGATAACCGGGATGGTTTGGCTGGTGTAAATGGGGTTACTCCCGTCCCCATGAATGATCACCTCCTTGTGAGCACGTGATTTTTTCCCTATATATGAATTATTCCCAAAATTTCAAACAAAAAGACTTTTCCTTATTTGTACAATTTTTGTGAATTTTGGTGTCACTTTCTGATAGTTGTTTGCATTTTATTTGTGCTTGATAATTCATATTAAAAATACAAAAAATATGCATTTGCATTTAGGAATTTAATTTCACATTTTTAGGTATTAATTTGTTTTAGAACGAAACATGAAAATCACAAAAATAGTTCACTTTTGCATGTTATTGTTTTAATTGAAAAATGGTCACAAAATAGTTTTAAAGTAATTTTAGGCATTAATTAGTTTAGCTTAATTTTCATTTTTATTTTTGCATCTTTATAAAATCAAAACAATACAAAAATACAAGGTGGAAAACAAAAAGAATATAAGAAACAAAGAAAGGAAAAAGAGTTACAAAAGGAAGGGCTGCCCAGATTGGGCTCATTTTAATTTATAACCATTGAGGCCCAAATCGTCTACCAGCTAGCCCCAGCCCAGATCCGTTTTCCTCAGCCCAGTCCAAATCATCTCAACCAAAACGACGCGTTTAGTCGTCAAGCAATCACAGCCTTTCATCTTGACTGATCCAACAGCTAAGGATTATTCTCGCCTAATTATAATATGGTCTGAAAATAAAATAACCCTAAAAGACAAAGCCCCTTCCTCGTACCAGTCTCTGAACCTCGCCGGAACGCTCACCGGCGGAAAACGCAACCAACGCCAATGACTGCCGAATTAACACCATCGATTCCCCCTAACCTCCTCTTTCCGTTCCCCATGTTCATGCCCCTCGAATCCACCCAGAAAGCTTCGAATATTCCCCAGAAGTTTTTTCGGCCAGGTCGTCATCTATGCCAAACGGTCCCAAACCTACACCGTAGGATCGTCACACCATCCTCTACCCAACCCCCATAGTGGCATCTCGTGAATCTGGCTAGAATTGGTCGAATGTTGGAAAGAAGTTTTCCGGCCAAACTCTAAAATGGCCAAAGTACATGCAACTGATGTCAAAGGGTCCCTGGACCTCCCTCGTAAGGAATGGATCGTCGATAAAGCTCAAATGACCCTGAGCATGGCCGAATTTGGGAATAACACGACTAGCCGGAGTTTTTTTCCCAGTAAGTTTCCCTAGGTTTCTTAACAGTTCTTGGTAATTAATTAATTGTTGTGTTAGTTAGAGTCTAATCGTATTTGTTTTGTGTCTATTTGGTTCAATCTATTAGTTTGATCGATATAATCCCTTTCATCTTAGTTAGTCAAGTTTAGGATTTAGTCTGTTTGTTGTTTCTGATTGAGCAGCTTTAATTCAAAAGATGTTCTTTAGATTTTTCGATTTAGTATTAAGCCCTGTTTTAATTCGGGTAGATTGAATATTGATTAATTAAATGTGTAGGTTTATAATGGTTTTAGATTTTTAGGCTTCATTTAGTTCTAGGTGATTAAATTAGTTCTTTGGTTTGTTAATTGTTCAGTTTGCCTGATAGATTGGTCTGCTTATTAAAGCTTGGTTTAATTGACATAAGGAGGGTAATTTTAGTTAAGACGAGGGGGTAGTTTGGGGAATAAACAAGAGAAATAAATTCAGACTAGGGGAGATTACATGTTATGGTAATTTAGGCCTTATTTGGGGAACGATAGGTCATAGAAGCTTCTAGTATGTAGTTTGCCTATAAATAGGCATTCATTTGCCTTGCTTAGGAGGCTCTGGGAACCCCCTGAAAATTGCTATAAGTTTGGAGCCCTCAAATTCCCCCCAAAAATAGTCTCTGCAATCTCAACAGATCTGAGATTGGAGATTCAAAACTCAAAAAAAAAAAAAAACAACACAAAAACAGTAGAAAAACTCTATAAAAATCCTGTTCTATTAGAGTCCTCTTAGAATTTAAGTTAGATTTTTAGCTGTAGATCAGATTTCCAGCCAACAGAAGACTAGAAATGGCTTGAATATCTTTAGATTTGCTTTGGTTCGAGTCCAAGGAGTTCTGGTTGGTTTTGAGTATATTTTGGTCCATTCGTGTTTGGTTTTCGTGTGCCTTTGGTGTTCAATCTGTTGCCGTTCGTTCCTGGGTTTGCTGTGTTCATTTTGGAGCTGAAGTTGATTTAATTGCTTTGAATCTAGGTTGCTACTCATCACTGCCTCAACTGACTTCCATTTCCTCTTCTTCCTGTTATATTCTGATTTCCAGGTACACAGCTATTACCTTGGCAACTGTAAGTTGAAACTGTGTAGAATGAATGAATGAAGAATTGAAACATATGCTTTGATTGAGTTCTCTTCCTGATTTATGTATTTGAACATTTAGTCCCCTGATGCTAGGCATATTTCTGTTGGTTTTGTAATAACCGGACTGAATAAAGTCGCTACTGCTCAACTCTGACTCGTATTCATTTAAGTGAATTGTTTTGGACTGTTAAATCTGAAATTATGTAGTAGTAATCTAGCATAGCTATGTGTGTGCTTTAGTTTAGTATTGTGTTAGCAACAAAAACATAAATCTGAAATGATTTAGATTTACAGTTGATTCTGATATTAGCACGTTATGTCCATGACCATTGTGATTCCAAGTTGAATATACATTTCTAACTATTGCAGTAGCTAGTATAGGGAACTAGTTAGTAACGCCGAATATACGGACAGCCTGCTGTAATTGTTCTGTGATCAGACATGAGTGAAACACGGATTAAGTCCACAAAATTGTTCACGCTAACAATTAGGTAACTTAGTAATTCGCCTCTCATCTTTAGTATTGTTTAAAATAACGTGGTCTAATCCTCCATTAAAAATCAAACAATTGCTATCTTGTGCATTTGAATAAAATAATTTGGGATAATTTGGGAAGCAAACTGTTGAACAACTTGTTGGAATGCCAGACTTGGGGGTTCGATCATCCGTTCTTCCTTATGTTGCCTGATTTAATTCGTCTGCTTTGGGCCACCCTCAGGCCCAATTCGTAGCTATTGGAAATATTGTCTAGTGTGCACGGACAATGCGGCTTGGCCTCTTTGGACCCAAATCATTTTAAGTTTTTCCTTTTAAAAAATAAAATGAGACGAGCCTCGCCGGATAAAATAAAAATTACGGGGCCCTCAATAAATACTATAAAAAAACTTAGACTCCGGGACGAGCCGTTTAGCGAATTTCACGGTTTTCCCCAAAGATGATAACGCGTAGTTGCTTTAGGCGAGTATTTTAATAATATTACTTTCCTAAATTCGGGTGCACATTTATGTGACCCAAATCCAAATCTCAACGAAGTCAAAATGTGTTAACAATCACGGGTGCACTGGTGCGACGTGATTCGAGATGCATTTTCACGACGTTGCAATTCTTATTAAAAATAAAAATAAAAGCGGTTGACTAATAAAATCACATAAGCTAGAACATGTTTTGAAATCAGATAAAATCAAATACAACAGTTGAGCGACCGTGCTAGAACCACGGAACCCGGGAATGCCTAACACCTTCTCCCGGGTTAACAGAATTCCTTATTCAGAATTTCTGGTTCGCAGACTCCAACTGGGAAGTC
>NW_017671091.1:5249-8218 GCF_001879085.1 Nicotiana attenuata | reverse complement strand
TTTAGTTTTTATTTTTTCATGTACATAGAATATAATTTTCAATCATAATCTGAGGCCCTCGCTTAATTAATCTTGTATTGATCCTTAGAATTCGAGGCGTGCCATTTAGCAAAATTCCATGGCCCTCGCAAAGTTGCAAACGCGTAGTTGCTTTAGGCGCGTTATTTTAATAATATTACCTTCTTAAATACGGGTGCACATTTATGTGACCCAAATCCAAATCTCAACGAAGTTGAAATGTGCCAAAAATCACGGGCGTACTGGTGCGACGTGGTTCGAGATACATTTTCACGACGTTGCAATTCTTATTAAAATATAAGCATAAAAGCAGGTTACTAATAAAAGGCACATAAGTTAAAACATGTATTAAAAATCAGATTCTTAGCCAATTATAATAATTTAAGCGACCGTGCTAGAACCACGGGATCCGGGGGTGCCTAACACCTTCCCTCGGGTCAACAGAATTCCTTATTCAGAATTTCTGGTTCGCAGACTCCAACTGGGAAGTCGAAATCTTCCTCGATTTGGGATTCAAGTTAAACTGGTGACTTGGGACACCAAAAGTCAATCCTATCCCAAGTGGCGACTCTAAAAATCAAATAAATAATCCCATTTCGAATATGTCACTTTAAATGGAAAAATTCCCTTATACATTTATCCTTCAGGGTAGGTGTGTAAAAAAGGAGGTGTGACAGCTCTGGCGACTCCGCTGGGGAGGAGAACCCAGAACTTTGGTTCAGGGTTCAGAATTCGAGCTTAGATATATTGTTGTATTTGGCTTTATCTGATTTTCCTACATGTTTCATGCTAAATGTGCAAAATGTTGCTTCTTACCGCTTTGACATTATCTGGATTGTATATAAACTGTGGCGAAACCCTTCTCTTCTCACCTCCGGGGATGTGCTCACTGGTGGAGACTCCCTATTCTGTTAGTGTCAATACCCTGAAATAAGAAAGAGGCCGAACAAGTTACTAAGCCGGATGACCTTTTGGTTCCCGGTACGTAGCCCCCTCCTCGACTCGAGTTGTCCGCTCGGGTACACAGTCTAGAACACATACCCAGGTTTTGAACCTAGAAGAACTTGACTTCATGCCGGATCCCTAGTAGGACGTTTATCTGCATCACGTGCATATGACTTAGGGGACTCAACACAGGGGTTGGGTCCGTCTAGGACAGGTGTGCCCGGAATAATGGACCATCCTGATACATCCTACTTGTGCATTTATCTGTTTGGACTCGCATGCTGACCGACTTTGAATATCTGGAAAAATTGCAAAACAAAAAAAGAGAAAAGAGAAAATAGCAGTGTAGAGAGTTAATTACCTATATTAGAAAAACCAATGTCCAAGTAGTGCTGAAATTCCGCCGGATTTTCTAGAAAAATGAAAGAAAAAAAAAAGAAGAAAAGTATTTTTTTTTAGTTTGTTTTGTTTGCCAATGGAAAAGAAAAACAAAAAGAGTTTTATTTTCAAATTAGTTTATTTTATTTGCCACTGAAAAGAAAATATAAAAAAAAAAGAATCTTGCTTTCAGAAATAGTGTATTTGCCAACAAAAACAAAAAAAAGAGTCTTGTTTTCAAACTAGTTAGATTTATTTGCCCGAACTACGCTGGTTTGATTCTCACCGGATGTGAGATACGTAGGCAACCCTCATCGGGTCCAACCTCCCCTTTTCAAAATAGCCAAAAATGCCAAATTTTTTAATTTCGTCATGAATAAGTCGGGTGCCGCGATTCTTGTTTAAACTAAGCCGAATGTCCCCAAAAGGGCGCCGGAAGGCTGTTTTTGCAAGAACTGCCACCCTGAGTCAGTTCAACGGTTAACAGACACAGCCTTAAAATCTTCTCCCCGAAGTGCTGAAAGGCCGTAACTGCAAAACCGGCCGTTGGTTTAAAAATTGGAAATTTGAACAAAAATAGTGTCATTTTGTTTTCTTTTAGGTCAAAATAAGTGATTAAATCACCTTAATAAATGTGCAGGATGAGCACGATTCAAAATAAGGGGAACTTGCATATAGGCCCGCGGGGAGACTGAACGATGTCCCGCGGGCGCCAGGAGCTTTAATGTATTCATGATTGTCTTCTGAGTCTGTATTTCCTTTTCTACTGGAGTCTGTAAAAGTCAGTCAGTTGATTAAGTCTGTATTTTCGTTTAAAGTAGAATAGGGATGATGGAGTCTGTAGTTCTTTTCTGCATTAGAGTCTGTTAGTTGTTTAATCTGCCAGTTTTGAGTCTTTGTAATAGACGTGTTTTCTATCAATAAAATTGAAAATCCCAAAAAATATTTTTGCTTCTACTTTACATTTATTCTGCAAGAACTACGCTCGGTCTGATTCACGCGGGGTCGTGATACGTAGGCAATCTCCATAGGATTCGACCATAACCAAAAGAAAAAGAAAAAAAAACGAGAAAAGAGAGGAAAAACCACAAAAGGCAAAAAGAAAAGAAAAGAGCGGAAAAACAAAACTCAAGAAAGGAAGGAAGTAGGAACGAGAGAGGACAAAGGCAAGAGTGAAGAAAAAAGAAGGAAAAGAAGAAAAATAACGGAAGAAAAGTTTGCAATTGGAAATTAAGGAAAAGCCGGGATGACGCATGCGCCCGATCAAAAGCTGTTACCAATATGTTACATGCCCTAACGCTAACGTGATGGTTTCATTTTGTCATCCAATACCAGAAAGGTGGTTGGTTTGTGGTTTGAAAGTGGTAACTCTTCTGTACAACACAAGGACAAAAGGCAATGGCAAACAACAAGAGAACTGAGTTGGTTGATACTGGTGCTCGACAACAGTTGGTGGAACAAGATAATGGGTTGGCTGAAGAGGTGCGGATGCTAAGACAACATATGACAGACATGTATCAAGCCTGGATGACTGGGAAGGCGTCACCTCCGCCACCACTAAATTTCCCGGACGCTACCCTTACCCAAACTCCCAACACAATACCAGATGATCCTCCATATTCTCCAGA
>NW_017671091.1:0-5238 GCF_001879085.1 Nicotiana attenuata | reverse complement strand
TTAATATAAAAATAAAAATAATAAAAAGCGGTTTACTAATAAAAGCACATGAGTTTGGACATGTTTTGAAATCAGATAAAATCAAATACAACAGTTGAGCGACCGTGCTAGAACCACGGAATCCGGGAATGCCTAATACCTTCTCCCGGGTTAACAGAATTCCTTACTCGGAGTTCTGGTTTGCGGACTGTTAACGGAGTCATAATTTCCTCGGATCGGGATTCAACCGGTGACTTGGGACACCATTAATCTCCCAAGTGACGACTCTGAATATCAATAATAAATCCCGTTCCGATTGTCCTTTAATTGGAAAAACTCCTTTACATCCTCACGGGTGTAGTAGCGAAAAAGGGGGTGTGACAGCTCTGGCGACTCTGCTGGGGAAAAGAACCCAGAACTTTGGTTCAAGGTTCAGAATTCGAGCTTAGATATATTGTTGTATTTGGCTTTATCTGATTTTCCTACATGTTTCATGCTTAATGTGCCAAATGTTTACCGCTTTGATATTATCTGAACTGCATATAAACTGTGCCGAAACCCTTCTCTTCTCACCTCCGGGGATGTGCTCACTGGTGGAGACTCCCTATTCTGTTAGTGTCATACCTTAAAATAAGAAAGAGGCCGGACAAGTTACTAAGCCGGATGGCCTTTTGGTTCCCGGTACGTAGCCCCCTCCTCGACTCGAGTTGTCCGCTCGGGTACATAGTCTAGAACCTATACCCAGGTTTTGAACCTAGAATAACTTGACCCCATGTCGGATCCCTAGTAGGAACGCTTATCTGCATCACGTGCATTTTGACTTAGGGGACTCAACACAGGGGTTGGGTCCGTCTAGGACAGGTGTACCTGGAATAATGGACCATCCTGCTGCATCCTACTTGTGCATTTATCTATTTGGGACCCGCATGCTGACCGGCTTTGAATATCTGGGAAAAATTGGAAAACCAAAAGAGAAAATAGCAGTGTAGAGAGTTAATTTCCTATATTAGAAAAACCAATGTCCAAGTAGTGCCGAAATGCTGCCGAATTTTTGAGAAAATGAAAAAAAAAGAAAAGTTCTTTTTAGTTTGCCAATGGAAAAGCAAAACAAAAAGAGTTTTATTTTCAAATTAGTTTATTTTATTTGCCACTGAAAAAGAAAATATAAAAAAGAGTCTTTCTTTCAGAAATAGTATATTTGCCAACAAAAACGAAAAAGAGTCTTGTTTTCAAAATAGTTAGATTTATTTGCCCGAACTACGCAGGTTTGATTCTCACCGGATGTGAGATACGTAGGCAACCCTCATCGGGTCCAACCTCCCCTTTTCAAAAATAGCCAAAAATGCCAAATTTTTTAATTTCGTCATGAATAAGTCGGGCGCCGCCATTCTTGTTTAAACTAAGCCGAATGTCCCCAAAAGGGCGCCGGAAGGCTGTTTTTGCAAGAACAGCCACCCTAAGTCAGTTCAACGGTTAACAGACACAGCCTTAAAATCTTCTCCCCGAAGTGCTGAAAGGCCGGAACTGCAAAACCGGCCGTTTGTTTTAAAATTGGAAATTTGAACAAAAATAGTGTCATTTTTTTTCCTTTTAGGTCAAAATAAGTGATTAAATCACCTTAATAAATGTGCAGGATGAGCACGATTCAAAATAAGGGGAACTTGCATATAGGCCCGCGGCGAGACCGAATGATGTCCCGCGGGCGCCAGAAGCTTTAATGTATTCATGATTGTCTTCTGAGTCTGTATTTCCTTTTCTATTGGAGTCCGTAAAAGTCAGTCAGTTGATTAAGTCTGTATTTTCGTTTAAAGTAGAATAGGGATGATGGAGTCTGTAGTTCTTTTCTGCATTAGAGTCTGTTAGTTGTTTAATCTGTCAGTTTTGAGGTCTTTGTAATAGACGTATTTTCCATCAATAAAATTGTAAAATCCCTAAAAAATATTTTTGTCTTCTACTTTTACATTTATTACTGTCTAAGAACTACGCTCGGTTCTGATTCACGCGGGGTCGTGATTACGTAGGTCAATTCTCCATAGGTATTCGACCATAACCAAAAGAAAAAGAAAAAGAAAAAAAACGAGAAAAGAAAGGAAAAACCACAAAAGGCAAAAAGAAAAGAAGAGCGGAAAAACAAAACTCAAGAAAGGAAGGAAATAGGAACGAGAGAGGACAAAGGCAAGAAGATCGGAAGAGCANCGCGGGCGCCAGGAGCTTTAATGTATTCATGATTGTCTTCTGAGTCTGTATTTCCTTTTCTATTGGAGTCCGTAAAAGTCAGTCAGTTGATTAAGTCTGTATTTTCGTTTAAAGTAGAATAGGGATGATGGAGTCTGTAGTTCTTTTCTGCATTAGAGTCTGTTAGTTGTCTAATCTGTCAGTTTTGAGTCTGAGAATCCTCTCGGAAACTCGTTGAATGAAGTCAATGATATTGAAATTGGTGAAGGTCCCAGCAACTTTGATAGGCAATCCAGTGGCTAAGATGTCGAGTTCGGTGATTGGAAAGACGCTCCATCTCCTGGTTAGCTAGAGTGGAGTTTTGGTGGTTTATTTTGTTGTCATTTCTGTTGTCCGGGTTATTTTCAGGGTTGTAATCCGGATATTGTCTTGTGATCCAAACCCTTCTATCCTCTCACTTTGCTTTGTTTGTCTAGTCGTAGTAGCTTGTGTAGTGCTGTCTAGGTTTATTCAAAGTTTGGAACTCTAGTCTAGTTTGTTTGTTTTGTTGTGTAAACCCTTTCACCGTCAGTCTAATGCAATTTTCTGTTTCCTGCCATTTCTAGTCATTTTATTTCGTTCCCTTCTCCTGTTATAATTCTTTCATGCTGATTCTAGTGACACGACATGCACGCATAATTCTCAACCTATTTTAATAGTCAGTTTGGTAATGAAGCAAGGAAACAATGTTGAAGACGTAAGGACATTCGAGGGAAATGAGTAAAGGCATTTTGAGATCACTTCAAGCCCAAATCAAGTGAAACTAGGGGCAGATAGAACATAAATACTGTTAAAATACATCATGCCGCATCGGTTTGAAGCCAAGGCAAGAGTGCCCCAGGTCTACAGGGATCGTTCGTGGTACCAAGATTGTTGTCCAATGGTGCTAGGTAATTGACAAATACAGAAGGCAAATATGTGAATATGGTTAGTAATTCTGGTGCAATCAAAAGATGTTGTGTGTTTTCCTCAGCTTGTTTAACTGCGCAGTTTGTACTTGGTATGTTTTGAAGATTGGAATGACGAAGGCATTTTTATTCCGCTATCCAAACACTTTGTCCTTTGTTACCCCTTTGAGCCTCGATTATTTTCTTGCATACCCCTCTTTCGGAATCATTAATCAGACTCACAAGTTCAAATGGGGAAGTAAATGGAAAAACAAGAGAAAAACAGTGAAAAAGAAAAAGAAGAAAAAAAAACAAAGAAAAGAAAGAAAACAAAAGAAGAGAAAAGAAAAGAAAAGCAAAAAGAAAAAAAGGGAAAGAAAAGAAAAAGTAAAAAGAGAAAAGAGAAGAGAAGGAAAAGAAAAGAATGAAAAGAAAGGAAAAGAAAAGCGGAAGAAAGGTCGCAACAATCAAAGTAGTCGCCTGAACTACGTTTGACTTGATCCCGAAAGGGTGCGTAGGCAGCCTCTCTCTGAGGTTCAGTCACACCAAAACAAAAATCCAAAGTCCCCCAAGAAAGAAACTGGGGCAGAAGTTGTGGTTGCTGTGAGGAATCTGATTCCGAAAGTTGTAACTTTGAACCCATGATTGAATTGTTTTGAGCCTTTGATACCCTTCCTTTCTAACCCTATCCAAAAGCCCACATTACGGTCCAAAGAAAGACCTTCCGATCAGTCTTCAAGAAATGCTGAGTCAAGTGAGCAGAGGTGAATCATATCAGGGGCAACACTCCGGTCCAAACGAAGGAAATGAAGAATGAGAAAGTCTTGTTGATGAGAACCCTCACGGGTACCCACAAGGCGATGAAAGCTGAGAGAAAACAAAATGAGAGAGTCTTATTGGTGAAAACCTTCACAGGCACCATAAGGCGATAGTGAGATGAGAGAAAGACCAAAAGGAGAGAGGCTTGATGGTGAAAACCCTTCGGGCACTACAAGTCGAAAAGAATTGTGATTCAAATCGGATAAGCGGAGCATTGAAGCCTAGTTTCAAGGCAAAAAGGTACAACAAGAGCTGAACATCAGATTTGCTTGACAGAATAGGTTGCAGATGCATGTCAAGGTCATCAGAGTCGGTGTCCATATCCGATAGGTTTCTACGTTGTAGTTTCCTTGTTAGGAATCATCTCTTTCCATTGTCCTGTACTCTGTTCCTTTCGTCTTGTTTACTTCCTCATCCTGAGTCAATTCGGTCATAACAAGTGAGAAATGACTTCAAAATCTGCCACCAGCTTTCCAATTGAACAAAACAGGATTTGGCCAGCATATCAAATCGTCATAAGTCAGGAAAAACAGCAGGCACACTGAGCTGGCAACAATCTGCATGCCTTGGGATCCTTGTGAAATGCAAGGGTTTGGTATTTGTCAATTCATGAACAAACGCAACAAATGAAGGGGCTGGGGTGAATGGATCAAAGGTATTTTCATTGAAACATGAAAGGTTTGGTACATATCAGATAGAGGGTGCTTGGTGAACGGATCAGAGGTATTTTCTGCGTTAAGGAAAGTGGTTAGCAAGGTCTCCAAGTGAGAATCGGTTATCAAGGCAAGTGAAGGAACAATACAACTTCAAGGCCGAGGCCAGTGATTAAGTCAAGAAAGAACATCATGTACACGAAGTGGGAGCAATAGCCGTGCTTTGGGATTCATATGAGACATAAGGGTTGGGGGATGCCAGTTCATGCAATGCAACAAGTGGAGGATACGGGAACAAGCAAGGTCTTCGAGTGGAAATCAGTCATCTTGGCAAATGCAGAAGCAGTCGCCTTCAAAGCTCAAGGCCACAAACTAACCACCACTTCTTAAACTCACAAGTTTTCTTTGTTTGAAACAGGAACAAAGCAGTGCAAGAAAGTTGGTTCAATAATAAAAAAAAAGAAAAGAAAGAAAAGAAAAGGAAGAAGAGGAGAGCCGACAAAAGGGAAGTTTCTCAAATCTCCGCCCTTGCCTGTCTTGTTAGCATGCATAAAATGCTGCCATTGCTTTTCACATTTTATCCTAGTCTGATGAACTTTCTCCTAGGATCAAAATCTTAGTCTGATGAATTGTTCTCCTAAGATAGACAACCTAGTCTGATGAATTTTCTCCTAGGATCACAATCT